>NC_038254.2:20894831-21194831 GCF_000004515.6 Glycine max
GGGCGTGTATTTAATTTCATTAATACTTTAAAAAAAGATGTAGTACTACTTAACATAGAAGAAAAGTTAAACCTGAATGATTGGTAGTAAGAAGTGAAGAGTGAACAACATTATTACTATAGTAGTGTTGTTGTTGTTGTTGTGTAGCTGAAACGGTGCGTTTAAACCTTTATAGGAATAGAAGTAGGTAATGCAGTTGCCAGATGTTACCGTATCACTTTTCTTCTTCTTCTTTCGTCCTCCTCTTCTGTTCTTCTTCTTCATTGCTTTTCCTCTTTGATTAGGATTTCATTTTTTCAACCTGATCTATATTTCATTGCCGCAACTATACTTTCCTCTCTTCTATTTTTTCACTTCTCGCTCTTACATGGTACGTTGTTTCGTCTTTTTTGCTCTCTTATCGTAATCCCTAAATCAACCTTACTCTGTATGTTTCTTCATTTTAGTACTTGTTAGCTAGAATCTATAGATTTTTGTTATTATATTCGACATTACTATTTTTGACTTTTCAAATTTGGATTTGGTGATCGTGCCACTTAGAGTTCGTTTTTTAGTGCAAAGAGGAAATATCGTTGTTTATTTCATTACTCATCTATAGAACTTAGTCATTGCTATAGTTGTCTCTTTTAGCTTTTGTCTATAGCTGTAATTTTCCAACCTAATGACCCAACAATGTAATCTAATCTGAGGTGCTAGGCTCAATTAATTTATTTGTTTGTTTTAATTTTTTATGTTCAAATCTTGTTGACACAGTAGGACAGATAAGCTCTATGGGGAAAAAATGGTCTGAATGAACACGTGTGGTAAAAAAAAAAGAAGCTAAAGCTGAAACCACGCTTTTGCTTTGTTCAATGGTAGTGCTTGCTTCGTTCAACGACGCTGGCTGCCACCATGCCACCGCCCAACCACGCTTGTTCTTAGTTACACGTATCCACCGCCCAGCCACACGGTCACAGTATCCACCCTTGTTCTTGGTCAGGGTTGCATATTTGCGCTTATGCTGCCAATGACACCAAAGATTCGTGTTGCAGAACACCCTCCCAGTTGCTCTCATTTAACCCTCTCACTGTTACCGCCTCTTACATTTGTTGATCTGGTTATTATGTTAGGTAGATTGAAAATCCCTTACGTTTTCCTCATAGTGAGTTCTTCTATTTTCATATTTTCTATTTACAATTGTTTGTTACATCAGTTTCTACATTTAACTGATTTATCTTCAGATTTCTTTCTAGATGATGACATGAAGGAGATTTAGTTGTCACTGGTTGGAAAGGGTTTGAAGACGTAATATTACTGTGAAGTTCTCTAGCAGATATTTTATTAAATCACTTTTCTCTTAATTAAGTTTAAGCATCTTTATGATTTAATTATTTGTGATATATACTTGATTTAGTTAGTTTACTAGTTTATGTTGACCCCTCTTAAAGAGTGAAAGCTGCAGGCTCAAATGCTGTTCATAACTAAAACTATACATATTTACTTAATTACTCCTATAAGCGAAAAAATAGTTGTGTTTGACCCTTGAAAACTTCCAAAGCAAACTTATCAAGAGATGACAGTGGCATTAATTTGAAGCATTTTTAAAATATATCCAAATGTCATGTTTCAAAGACCTTTAGATTGCATATCATTATCTACTAATGAGAACACCCCTTTTTATCAATGTCTTTGCAAACCATTTCTTGAATGAACCTTCTTAATTTATATTAAGAGTGCCATGTTAGTTCTCACCTTATGTTCACTCCCACTCTAAAGTTAAGAAATGGTATATATCACTTTTTCTAGGGGACATGTGTATGGATGTAAGGAAAAATATTATTTGCAATTGTGAATGATTGTTTTGCAATTGGCAAACTAGAATAGTTAGCTATCATGGCTGCTAAGTGGCGTTAGACAAATGATCGATAAATATTAATAGGATAGTGCATCCTGGTGATAGACAGATAGTTGTAAGCCAGTTAAAAATCCATGCCTCTATGTCCTCCTACGTGTAATTGGATATTGGAAAAGGTTGAAATTAGTGCTTTCATGTTACTAAATTTAGCTTGCTAGTATGTGAAACATTTGCTAACAAATTGCAGAGCATCTTTCCTTATCCTTTTCCAATGAAATTATGCTGTAATTCTAGCATGAGTTCTGGCCACTCTAGCATGCCCCTTCTATATTGTGGACATTTAGTTGCATGCATCGGTCTTGACAAGGCATCCACAGCTTTAATTTTTGTCTGGTTTATACTCAATTCAGTAGTTGAATCCTAGTAGTTGTACCACTATTGGTCGGTTTGGATAACAAAGTGGTGACTGGTGACCTATCAACTATGGGTTGAATTTAGATCATATTTGAATTATGGAATACATTGCCCTGACATATACTAAGTTTGCATCTTTAGTGGTGTTATTTCCACTACTAGAAAATAGGCTTTCTACATCGGTTATCGATACCTTTTTACATCGGTTATCACGCGTCGTTGTAACCCGAAGTCGTTGAAACACAACGACGGTTGAGAGACCGATGTAGAATGAAGACCATTCTACATCGGTTATTAGGAAAACCGATGTAGAAATATGCTCATTTTAAGACGGGTTGATCTCGAAGCCCGTCTTAGAATGTCAGATTTCTACATCGATTGTCCCAATAACCGATGTAGAATGATCTTCATTTTACATCGGGTGTGTAATAACCGATGTAGAATGCTAGACATTCTACATCGCCTGTGACTTGAACCGATGTAGAATTATTAATTATTTTTAATTTTTTTTTCCTTTTGAAAGAGTCTGTACAAAAATGTATAATCAGATTTCAGACTAAAAAACAAAAAATAACACCTGTGTAATAAAAAATTTTCACCCTAATGCAAATTTTAATATAAATTTTCTTCCTGAGTCTAACTTAAATACACATTTTTTATTACATTAATTCAAATCTAATAGTTGAGTAACAGGGGTAACATCCATGCACCAAAATAAAATTTAAATCATGAAATTTACAAAGGTGAAACTAACCTCTCGTTGAGATATGTGATGTTAGCAAAATTAATGTGGCATCTGTAAACCAAATCCACAAGTGTCAGTACAACATATACCTTATATTACTGCATGGCTCCAATTTACTACCAATCATGTTGGCCTCTGTGTTATCACATTCCACTTAAATAATACAAGGGGATTGATTGTAACATTGTAATTAAAATGGAACCAAACTAGGGATTACCCCTACCCTTATTTTGAAATCATGTTGGCCTCTCATTACATGTATGTCATTTTGATATTGACATTTAATTAATTGAGCAGAAGCTTGCCAACATGATCAAGTGCAAGTTGCACTACATTATGAAATGAAGAGTGATAAACGGCCGGTAACACACTATGCAATACATTTTCTCACAATATTTATTATGAATTAAAATTTATTAAAAATATAAGATTACAGGTGAAACTCATTTAATAAAAAATAAAATTTTGTAATTTCTACTTAGTTTTAATCAACAATAGAAACACATTAAAAGTAGTGTAAAAAGCGTGTTACTAAATGAATATATTATAAGCGCCATCCAAATTAAAATTCGAATAATATACTCTATTAATCCAAAGCACTGATTTCTCTTTGGTTTCCCTACATCATTCCTTTAAATTATTTTATTTCCCACTTCTATTTTTTTTAATTTTATGAAATTTGGCATGCAAAGACCATGTGCCCAGGATTTATATAAAATCAAATCAAAGAAAACAAAAGCCTTGTTCTATATTTCTGCAAAAAAAAAAAAAAATCCTCACTAATAATCCGTGGAATGCTATTTGTCCAAAAACAAATCCGGTATAAAAATAGCAAAGGAGACAATTTTGTCAGCACACAAAAAGACAATTGCTCCATTTAGTTTTGAGTTTCCAAAGAACTATATTGTTATTACTAAAAGCTAAAATTACAAGTTGAGAATCAAATTTGAGCCAAAGATTTGACCACCTCATAGTTTTTGATATATATATATATATATATATATATATATATATATATATATATATATATATATATATATATATATATAAAGTCTTGCAAAAGAAGATCAAAATAAAATCAATAGAATTTTCAGAATAAAGAAACAAATGAATGTAGTAAACTACCAAACATAACAGAATATTAATATTGATTTTCAACAAATATAATAATTCACACTATCTAAAATTGCATTGTAGTAATAATAATAATTATTGCATGTAAACCAAACAACCAACTACATTTTTTTTTATCGAGAGCACCATAACAATTATTATGAAAATTAAATGCATGTTATTATTCTAAAACCCCAAATATTTTGTTTCTTAATTCTAAAGCCTCTCATGCAAGCTTCAACTAATTAAAATTAAATTGGGCCCAAAAAAATAGGCCTAAAGTTTTTTTACAATATCACACTTAAAAATTATCTTGGATAAGACATTTTAAATAATTATTACATAAGGTTAATAATCTTTTATATATATATATAAAATTTATAATTGAACATAGTATATCATTATGATACGTTAGTGTGTATTCTGATCCCATTATGATAATAGGTCCCAATAAGGAAACATGATGATTTGGAGTGACTAGTGGGGAATCTTCTATGTTAAAAAAAACACCTGATCTTGTTTGTGATCCTGACAAGAGAAAGCAGAAGCAGGGAAGAAGAAATGAAGTTAAGTTAACTCACATTGATGCAGGCAAACGGTGTCGAGCTTCAACGGCATGAGGAGAATTACCCATTGACATTGTTCCTCTCATTTTAACTAACTATTCACCTACGGGGGCATGCAACCATCCAATGACCACCTGCACAAACCAATAAGAAAAGAATTAATGGTTCACTCAACTAATGAAAAACCAAATTATAAATCTCAAAAACCATATTTTTCTGAATTGGTTTTCAATGTATGTAGATAAAAGAAGTGATGAAGAAGAGTTGATGGAATCATAAAAAGTGTCAAAAGTAGGAAATGACAAGGCCTACATATAGATGGTAAATTTACTCCAGCAGGCAAAAACACGACATATACTATATATTAATCGTGAGAAGGTCAAAACGCATAGGAGATATAAGGTATGAGTTACATGGTTAAAGAAGAAGGAAAGGAAAAAAAAGGTATGTAGCAGCCTTAAGGAACATAAGTATGTCTCTGATCACATGCATAGATAGAAAAATAAATAAAATGGAACAAATCCAAGCAAAAACCAAACTAGTGAAATGAGAATCAAATAGGTGCATTTAGAACAACAACATCATGAGAATGTTTTTTCTAAATCCTATGTATATCATCAGCATACCTCACGAGTAAAACTCATGTGTCAGAGGAATTATTACAATTAAAATCAGACACATCTCACAATTTGTTTTCAGAGACTCTGTCACAGATTCACCAGGTGCCGCTACTGTAGCTGAACCATCATTAGACTCCACCTAATTCAAAACCCACATGACAAAATCAACAAGCAGTTCCTCATGACATAAAATTCTGCATTCATACATCCCCAATTGAATCCAAATTATATACTTGCTTATTTCCATTATCACTTAACCCCCAACTCCAAAAACAAAAAACCGAGGGAGACCCATATTAATCCATAAGAAGACACGATAAAAGGTTGCAAAAAGATACAAAAAAAATCTCACCTGGGCACTAACAGAAAAGGAGCTTCTTTTATGGAACTAAAAAAAGGGAGTCATATTAGCATCGGGGTGCAGCAAAAACCAGCACAAGATAGCTAGCTACTCAGAAAAACACATGCGCAGTCCTTTGAAAAAACTCCTTGGAGATCATGAAATGCAATCAGTAGGAATCAGACACTTGGAAATGAAACCCAACATTTTTTTCTGCACATGAAACAAAGTGAAAGATAAAAAAAAAGAAATAAATGGAAAGTGTTATTATGTTAGCTGGTGATGAACCCGCTTAGTTGTGCGAAGTAGCTCTGGTGGGATCTAAAAAAAAAGTTATGACATTCTCACACATCAACAATATGTGGGAATAACTTTAAACAAACATGGAAATGTTACACTCCATGCGTATATTTTCCGGAAGACTTTTAATCCGTGAAACAAATGTGGTTTAAGTAAACAAACTTACCATTACCATACACGTTAGTCTGTAATTAAATGTTAATGTAAAATCTTTATCGGTGCATATACTATTCAGCAGAGTATACATAAATTTGAAGCAATTATGTAGTAGGCAGAGTATAGAAACGAGTTGAATATCATTGAAATGAATTAGTCAAAGAGTTAGCTTTATCGAATATCGATTATTCCTCATGGTTTGCTTGTTTTGTGAAGGAAGGAGTTGAGCTACACAAAATGAAATGAGGCATGTGAATAAGTAAGTACCTGGGATGTTCGCATCCTAAAGTCCGCAACTTCCTACAAATTTCACGAGGTAAGAAATACGGTGTGACGAGGGTTCCCAAACAAATCATGGCTTCGTTCAAATTAGGCAAACCCTGAATTCTAACAAGGGTAACCTCTTTCTTTCTCAGGTCATACCAACACAGCCTCTTCCGGTCGTGTTTCAATAGAACCTTATTCCCATTGCTCGAGTATCCCAAGGGCCTCACGCACTTGAACGATCTCAACTCACGCGACTCCTCCAGCGTGAACAGCTTGCACCAGCTGTCACCACGGTTATACTTTCTCATCACCCAAACATCGATTTTTGAATTGTGAAAATTCACAGTCATGCAGAGTAGACATGGCAAGAAAATTCGTACCCGTGGGTACCCGCCCGAATCCGTCCCGACTTTAACGGGTAATACCCGAGTTGACCGGGTATGGGTACGGGTTCGGGTTTTCCCCGATAACCAAAAGTCGGATACGGGTACAGGTATGGGATTACTAGACCCGTCCCGACCCCGAACCCGAACCCGCCCCGTCACTTAAAATCTTTAGAATTTTTGCATAATTTAATCAAAAGGCATATAATTTTTATTACTAGTTAATTTTATTTTAAAATTTTTACATAATTTAATATTATTTTCTTAACTATTTATGTAGACACACGCGTTATAATAAATTTATTGATATATAAGTAGTTAAAAATAAATGTTTAACAATCAATTTATTTTTTTCTAAAATCAAATTTTTAATATTTTTATACAAAAAAAAAATATTTTTCTAAATGGTGTGTGGAATGGGGTTGGGGATACCCGATACCCGACGGGTACGGGGATGGGACAATAAACTCAAACCCGTCGGGTATCGGGTACGGGTATGGGGATATGTTGAGGAGTCGGGGTAAGGGATTGGGGAGACAATACCCGTACCCGACCCGCCCCATTGCCATGTCTAATGCAGAGGGAATCGCCTAATAGTGCCACGTCGATCTCGAACCCTCCGCTGATTCCTCCGGTGTCGAGAAGGGGGATCTCCGTGAAGATCTCATGGGTTAGATCGAAGACGATGATGAGATCGGGTTGATTGGGTTTGAGTTTGCGTGTGACAACCCAGTGAGAATGGAAGAGTCAAGGTCGCCGTTATCGCAGAGGTCATTTTGCAGTGAGTGGAATGGGTCATTTTGCGGAGTTATCACGGAGTGGAAGAGTCAAGGTCGACGATGACGATGGCACAGGAGCTATCGCGGAGTTCATTTTGCGGTGAGTGGAATGGGTCGTCGTGATCAAAAAGCGGGGAGGAACATGAAGAGGCGAGTGGGGCGGCAATGAGAATGGAAGAATCAGGGTATAAAAAAAGTAAGATATAGGGTTTCTAAGCTGACCCAATTATAACGTGCCACGTCAATATAGAGGGTGAAAAACACATGTTTTCAAAAACGGTTTTTTAAAACCGTTGTTGTAAAGCATTTTTTAAGCCGGTTTTAAGGTACCCGTCTTTAAAAAGTTACACTTATTTACGAAAATGCCACTGCTTTACTTACTACATCGATTTTCATACAACCGGTGTAAAATCAACGTTGTAAAAAGCACTTTTTCTAGCAGTGTTCCTTAAACTTTACTTACTACATCGGTTTTCATACAACCGGTGTAAAATCAACGTTGTAAAAGACACTTTTTCTAGCAGTGTTCCTTAAAAAGTAAGCAATTGATAAACTACCAGCTTAAAACTAGGAAATTAGTGTATGAACTTGAAGTATAGGGGGTAATCTATTGCTGAAGAATATTATTTATAAATCTCAATATACATAACTGAATCCAAGACAAATGATTATATTGAACTGCCAAGGTACCTCATAAGAATATTAGTATGATTTCTGTATCCCAGAGCTATGTTATGGCCCAAAAACAACATATTGAAGGAGCCACTCACAGTTGTCTCCTCAATCTCAATTTTGTGAGTAAAATATTGGAAATAAAATTAAATCAGACTCCGAGAAAGGAAAAAATGCATTAAAAAGTGTGTATATTAAATAAAAATAAAAAAGTGGACCAAAAGGGCAAAATTAATATGCATGATTTAAAAATTTAATATACATGATCAATAAAACACTTCATCAATATTTTGAATTTTATAAGTAAATTCTATATGATGTTTTCATTTACTACATAGTTAAGAAATGCAATTAATATTTTAAATTTTATAAAAAAAATATTCTGTAACTTATAAATATATTTCTCTAATTAAGTAAATTTTTGTCTCATTTATTCAGTAATTACTAATTTGGTAAAAAAAATAAAATAAACCCTCGTATTCCATAAAAATTTGAATGGAGAGACTATATCATAACTCATAAGATATATATAATTATTAACCCGTTAGTTGAAGTTGGTCTAATGATAAAAATTTGATTAGTTTACATCAAATCTTAAGTTTTAATTTTGTTATTGTCAAAAAAAGTTATTGTTATTATTATTATTTTGGGACCGTGAAGATTTGTGACGTTTATTATTGTGAATGAATTTCCTTTACAAAGTGCTGCACTTCGAAAAATACTTGATCCTAGGCATTTCTTGGTTTTGCGTAACTGCTTTTTGGATTGATTTGCTTCCTCTGCATATCTTTCTTAATGGACCATAAAGAAAGTTTTGGAATGCACACAATCCTCCCTTTTATCACATTAGTATTATTTTTATCCAACCTGCTTGCATACACCATTAGCAAATATACAAAACTGGGGTAAGTTTTTTAAAAAATTATAGATACGAGTAAGACTTCAAATAAAAAAAATCATATTTTAAAACACAACTTTAGAATTTTAATTTTTTATAAAAAAATATTGAAATCATGATTCAAAATACAACTTCAAATATTTATATTTTAAAAAAATTACTGAAATCGTCATCAAAACACGACTTCGGTATTTTAGAACAAAATTACGATTTTCAAAAGTTGTGTTTTAAAACACAATTTATCCAAACCCTTAATATTTTCAAAATCTATCCATTTTTCTGTTATTTTTTTAAAAAATTATCCCAATTTTATAAATTTGCCCCACTAACTATGTGTACCAAAATATAGTACTGTATGTCAATTTTTGCTTTAATTGCAGCAATAAATATCTTAATATATTTTTCATCTTTGATTCCCTAGCTTGATTACGCTTCTATAGGGGTATTAGAATAAGTAAAGGTTACTCATACAAATAGACTAGTTAATAAAATTTGTAGAATAGCAATAAAATAATAGATTTTTACTCGCATGTTATTTTACCCAAAATATAAAAAGACAAATAATGTGATTAAGAAAAAGTAACACCCAAATCCCAACTAGAATCCACCATGTGGGGCCAGCAACAAAACTCGTACAGATTCCAGCACCAAGGCATTCAAATTAGATACTGGACAAAAAAATTTACTAAGAAATAGGGTGATTTCTGCTCCAAGTTCTAGCACTTTTCCTAATACAAACACTATCACCTTTCCTAGTTCAAATTCTAACACCTTTCCTAAAGGCTATAGGGGTACTAGAATTAGAATTAGAATAAGGGGGTTCAATATTATCTGGAACAATTTCAGGAGAGATTACAAAATCTATTTGTTCTAGTGTCGGGATGATAGGTTGTACTTTCTTCTATTGTAGTTTCCTTCGTGTATAAACATGTTCCACCATATTTGATAGTGGTTTTTCTCCCCTTGCCTGAGAACTATCTAATGATGCCATTCCATCTTAAGCAATTATTTCAACTGGAGCAATAGAATACAAATATGAATTAAGTACTGTCCACAATTTTTTTATAGGAACCTTACGTGGAAGGAATATGTTTCAAACTATCCACAAATTTTTTTATGTTTAATTTTTTATTGTAGAATCAAATATAAAAACACTGTACAATAATAATTAATGTTAAAATTTATGAAATTTATTAAAATAATTATTATTTTCATAAATTTAATCATAAAAATTTATGTACATAATTATTTTTCCTAGTGATAATTTTTTTTACATATATCATTGGAGTCAATCGTGTGATGGCTAAGGCAATGCCATTAAAATTTAAAATAACTTAGATAAATAATAAGCAATTGAAATTCTTAATTTATGAAAAAGAAAACTACACTAGCTTTATGGTTGAGTTGAGGACTGAAAAAGTTTCAATTCCATCAACCATAACGTTTGGTTTTAAAATTATATCTTATATTTACTACTATTAAGTTATGGTTACAACTAGAGTTTAACTTGCTTCAATGTGTTGGATTACTTTTTTTTTTTTCAATTTGCTGGACTGTAATACTTTATTATTATAAAATTTGAATAATTTTTTATTGGATATCAAAATGATAATTTGTTAGATCTTCTTGATGTAAGGTTTTGATGTGCCTCACACTTATATAAGTGGTGGCTTCATTGATGTAATAGTATGTCTCTTGTGTGTTTGTATGAACACACTCCATTGAATACTACCAAATCATTTCATTTCATGATTATATTTTCTTACTTCTTGACGTTTCTTAATGGAGATTTGTTGTTGGTCGTTTGTATCAATGGAGATTCCTGAGAATCGAAGGTGGATGTATCAGAGGTTGGATGCTAATAAACCTTGGGCAAATGAGTTTAGAGAAGGAGTGTTTGAGTTTGTACAGTTTGTTACTAGTCAGGACATGTTTCAAATGCAAGGAGAACAAACAAGGTGTCCTTGCAAGAAATGCAAATGTAATTTTTCAAGTTTGTGGATGATGTGATAAGGGATCTTTATGAGGAAGGGTTCATGCCAAATTATTATTGGTGGACAAACCACGGTGAAGAGTTACCACAATTTCCTTCAATAATGTTGCAAAGTTCATACTACGAAAGTGGTGGGCAAAGGAAAGAATTGAATCCTTACGAGCAAATGATCATGGATAATGCTGGACCATCAATTGGCCAATACATAGAACAAAAGGGTGTAATTGAGACAAAATACATGGAGGAAAATCCTAATCCTAAAGCTCAAAAGTTCTTTGATATGCTTGCAATTGCGTAAGCACCATTATGGGAAGGATGCGAGCATCATTTAGAATTGTCAGCTTCTTTGGCCTGTCTTAGCTTGAAATCTAATTATAATATGTCATAAGGGTGTTTTAATCTTATAGTTCAACTTATGGGTGACACCATGCCAAAAAACAATAGTATGGTTAGTAATTTTTATTAAGCTAAGAGGTTAGTGCAAAAATTAGGTCTCAGTTGTTTGAAAATTGATTGTTTCCCGAATGGATGCATGTTGTGTTACAAAGCAAATTAAGATAAGAGTATAACTAATTACTTTTTTTTTGTAAAAGTGATCGGTACTTGACAGTTAATAGAAGAGGGATTGAAAAGAAGTTTCTTGTTAAAAAATGTGGTACTTTCCACTCATTCCAAGACTAAAAAGATTGTACTCTTTAATGGCCACTCCATCTTACATGAGATGGCATAATGAGAATTAGAGGGACCCGAATGTCATGTGTCATCCATCTAATGGTGAAGTGTGGAAGCATTTTGATAGAATGCATCCAGAATTTAGTCAAGACCCCAGGAATGTCAGATTAGGATTATGTTTAGATGGGTTTAGTCCTTTTCGTCAATTTGGGAAGACTTACTCTTGTTGGCCGATTATCTTAACTCCTTATAATCTTCCTCCTGGCATGTGCATGAAGAGAGAATTTATGTTTTAAACTGTCTATATTCCAGGTCCATCAAATCCGAGGCACAAGATTGATGTGTACTTGTAACCACTCATAGATGACTTATGCACCTTGTGGAATGATGGCATACCAACTTTTGATGTGTCATTCAAGCAGAATTTTTTGATGAAGGCTGCTTTGATGTGGACAATCAATGAATTCCCGGTGTCAGACCTTAAATTCATCCGGGTATGATGTTTTATCATTCACCTGTGATGTTTTGATCATTGCTAGTTGAATTATGGTGTTTGACACCTGTTACAAGAAAACAAAAAGATACAAGGGAAAGGGGGAAAAGGGTCATTTTATGGATTTTTTTGGACCCAAGCTCACCCAGGCTAGCATTTGGCTCGCCTGAGCCATGAAATGCCTTTAGGGCTAAGCAACCAGCTCGCCTGGGTGAGCTAATTCCTTTAGCCATAAGTAACTGGCTCGCCTGGGCGAGCTGCCCCTGCCCCAAATGCCTTTTCCTATAAATAGCCATGCTGGGGGAGGGGTTGAGAAAATTTGTGGAGGAAGGAAAAACAAAGGAAGAAAAAAAAAACGAAGCCGAGGCGCTACCAAATCGCAACTGTGGATCATTCCCTACACCGTTTCTCTTACTAGCCTTGTACCCTATGCAACAGTCGATTAGTTTTTTTTTTTTCTTCTTTTCTTTTCTTAGGTTTTGAATATAATCCATGTGCCCTTATGGGTCCTCTCTGACATTATATATGTATTCATTTTCTCTCCTTCTTTGTTGGCAATTTCATTTTGTTTGTAAGGCTTAATTCTAGCTGATCACCAGTGCCGTGAAATCATTTTCTTTTCTTTTGTGAGGATAGAAATTAATGAACACAAATAAATGAAAGGGAAATCAATTCAAACCTAAACTTCTTCATCAAATATCACTTGAGATCGTTTCAAGGTCCAACGCCTTAACGATTCTCTCTGCTTTTCAAAATTTAAAACGTCGTTTTAAGGTCGAACGCCTTAACGACTCTTTGTTCGCAATTAAAATAAATCTTTAAAAAAAAAACATAAAATCAATTCAACATGCAAAGATTCAGACTTAAAGAACTATGTATGTCTTATTTCCTTATTGCACCTAGGGATACGTAGGAGCAAGGGCAACACCCTTGTCGATTCAAAAAATAAATAATAATAAAAAATAAAAGAGGGAAAATAAATAATATTGAAGTCATGTTGTGCACACTCAATTAAAGGTTGTTGTCCCTTGTGACTGGCGTGTGTGGTGCTAATACCTTCCCTATGCGTAAACAACTCTCGAAACCTTATTTTCAAAATTTGCAGATCTCTTTTCGGTTTTTCTAACATTTTCCTTAAATAAAAGTTGGTGGTGACTTCCACTCATTTTCTTTTTTAGAAGACGCCTCTTTTATTTTCTTTTGCCGTCCCATCGTGAGGTAGGTTGCGACACCCGACTTATGGGATGTTGTTAGGTTGGACAACTACTGGCAGACTTGGTTGTCCCATATGTATGGAATGATCAAAGGCATTCACAACTTTAAATTTTCACATGGTCTGCTATTTTGATTGTCATCACCAATTTCTTCCACTTAATCATGCATATAGGAGGAATAAAAAGTCATTCAAGAAGGGTCGGGTTGAGACCTCACCCCCTCCTCCACGTTTTTCTAGTCTTGACATTTGGAATAAAAGTTGCACATTTACCGCTCTGCCTTGAGTCACAAGAAGAAAAATATTTTCCTGGTTATGGTGTTGAACATAATAGGAAGAAACAAAGTATATTTTAGTTGTTACCGTATTGGAAAACACAACTTTTGTGTCATAACATTGATGTCATGCACACAGAGAGAAATGTGTTTATGAATGTCTTTAACATTGTGATGGACATCAATGGCAAAAGTAAGGATACACACAATAATCGAATAGATTTAGCAGAAATATGTAAGCAGAAGGAGCTTGAGTTGGTAGATGTTGGTCATGGCAAGTTCTTTAAACCAAAGGCAGCTTATGCAATGACCAAATCCGAGAGACTCACTGTTCTTAAATGGGTCAAAGAACTGAAGTTACCAGATGACTATGCCTCCAATTTAGGTCGGTGTGTGGATCTTAACAAGGGAAAAATTCATGGAATGAACAGTCATAATTGTCATGTTTTCATGCAACGGTTGCTTCCAATTGCATTTGACTCACTACCAAAACCTATTTGGAAGCCACTTGTTGAACTTAGCCAATTTTTCAGAGAACAAACTTTGACAACATTAAATGTTGAACAACTAAGAGTTATGGAAAATAACATACCTAAGTTGTTGTGTAAGTTAGAACAAATATTCCCACCAAGCTTCTTTGATTCAATAGAGCATCTTCCAACTCATTTACCTTATGAGGCAAGACTTGGTGGTCCAGTCCAATATCGTTGGATGTATCCTTTCGAGGGGTATAAAATGAGTAATCATTTATACACCATTGTATTATATACATAGTCATTTTTTAAAAATACTTATTCATATTAATTTTAGGTTTTTACACTCCCTCAAAAATAAAGTCAAGAATTAGGCTAGAGTTGAGGGATCGATTTGTGAAGCGTACTAGTGGAGGAGACATCTACCTTTGCCTCGTTTTACTATCCTAATCAAATTGCAACGAGAAGCACTAGGATGCCTTGGAATGTTGATGCAAATGAAGGTTCTTCATATTCTCCTCTTATATCAATTTTCAATTACCCAGGAAGAGCGAGTGGTAAATCCTTGTATTTGGCAATTCTACCATTTTTTATTGTTAGAGGGTGCATTGAAGATGGGTGTTTCTTTTTCCTTCACAGTGGGTGTGTGTTGTACACGCGCATTACATTAACACATGCGCTACTCTGTGAGTGGGCATGCCTCAGGGACGTGCTACGTGGGTTGGTTGGATCACATCGTGGCACGGATTCTCAGGGTGTCATTTTGATAGAGGACTATCCAAAGAGCATAAGGACCTAGAACCACTTCATGAGTTGAAGGGTCCAATGACAAGGTCTAGAGCCAAGCTTCTACAAGAAGAGATGGCCAAGAGGAATCAAGGATGGACTACTCATCAAAAGAAAGGAATGAGTAAATCACAAGGAGCTGAATTGGAGCATGTTGAAGATTGTTGAACAACTCGCTTAGCCACACCAGCTCACTAAGCACATTTCCAGCAATTGGGCTTAGCACGAGTGTTTGGCTTAGCGCAATTCCAACCCGAGGAGAAATTGGGCTTAGCGCGAGATGTTTAGCTTATCGCAAGAATTGGGCTTAGCGCGAGATGTCTGGCTTAGCGCAATTCTAGCCTGAGGAGAATCGGGATTAGCACAAACCTTGAGCGTGAATTTACAAAAATTCTTAATTCTTGTTTATTTGTGTAATGGGCTTGAGCTTGATGTAAATATGCCTTATTAGTTGCTTAGTTATCTTCTTAAGCCTAGTTCTATAAATACTCAAAAGCTCTTAATTGTAGAAACTTTTTGACATAATTGAAATTAAGCTTGTGCTTAGAGAGAGCTTAGTCTCTTCTTTGGTTTTTGACTGAAAACCAAATTGATTCTTATCAAGGAAGCTATTCCTTTGTGAAGAATCCTTCTTTGGCCTATCAATTTTTCACGGATTGTGGCGTCGTTTTGTTCATCTTCTTCATCTTATCCATCTTTTATTGTTTTTCTGTTCTTGTGTTCTTTGAAGGTCAATAATGGTGTTCTTGAATTTGCATCCGAAATGATTTGAACCAAGCGTTCTGGCTTGGATTGCATCACATGGTATCAGAGCTTGAATCCGGAGAGTAGTTCGAATTATATCCATCAATTAGGTGTAGTTTTTAGCATTTTGGTTTTTCAATTTTTCCAAAAAATAAGAAGCTAATTTTCGTTTGATTCTTGTTTGTTTGTGTTTAATTGTATGATTCTTGTATGTTTTTGAGTTAATCTTGCACGTGCCTTCGATTTTCCTATCTTTTTGTTGATTTTGGAGTTGATTTGGTCATAATCTGAGTTTGGGTTGTTCTTCATGTTCTTCAAGAAATTCATAGAACTATTGGAAAAATTGTGAGTTTGATCCAAAAAAAAATTATGTTGGTGAGTGTTGGGGCATTTGTGCAAATATAAAAAGAATTGGTGCTAAAAGAGAAAAATTCAAGGGCCAAAGTGCAAAAAGCAAAATATTTGGGATCAAAATGAAAATATAAAAAATATGAGGACCCAGTGTTAAAAAAAAGTTAACAAAATTACAATCAAAATTTAATATCCCTCTCTCCTAGTGTGTGCTTATTGTTGCTTTTTAATACTTTCATTTGTTTTGCATAATTACGGTGGTTTATACTTAGCCAATTATTTTTTTTACAACATTGGAGAAGAAAATTTTGTAATTCTTATATCTTCTTATTTGTTTTTCTTTAGCATTCTTTTTTGAGCTTTTACTACTTGTCTTCTAAACTTCCAAGGTTTTGTCTTGGAGTTTTCTTTCTTCTTTGATCTCTTACGTCAAGTTTGGATTTGTTTTATCTTTTACTTTGGATACTCCATAAATTGAAATATTTGGTTGATCTCAAGGGCTGAAGAAGAGTTAAAGAGTGGAAAAAGACAAGAGTGAACATTATAGAAAAGTCTTATAAGTGTGAAACACGAGTGTTGAAGATTGTAAACACTTAGTGAATGGCAAGGTCCATTTTTTTTTTTACTAACATTTTTCTTGTAGCAATGGTTTCTGAAAGTGATAGTGATCCACTTTCCCCTAGATCCACTAAGCTAATGGCTTCATTGGCTAAGCAAATGGATAAGTTGCAAAGAATTGTTGAGAAGAGGATGAGAGAGAGATTTGATGAGATACAAAGAAGCACTCAAGAGTTGAGTGGGAGAATGGAGGATATAGAGATGAGGAGACATCATAGGTCACCTTATTCTTCTCAAGGAAGTGATGATGGCTATGAAGAAGGTAGAAGGCATAGGCATAGGAGGAATATGGATGGAATGGATGATGTGAAGGTCAAAATTCCTAAGTTCCTAGGTATTTATGATCCGGAGGCTTACCTTGATTGGGAGATGAAAGTGGACCAAATTTTCAATTGCCACAATTTTAGTGAAGAAAAGAAAATGCAGTTGGCTAGCTTAAAATTTGAAGGATATGCATTTGTGTGGTGTAATCAAATCCAAGTGGATAGAGAGATATTGAGAAGACATAGAGTGGACACTTGGGTGGTCATAAAGAGAATCATGAGGGAGAGATTTGTCCCACCTCACTATGTAGGGGAAATGCATAACAAATTACAAAGGCTCTATCAAGGAAGTAAAAGTGTTGATGATTATTACAAGGAGATGGAGATTTCTTTGATAAGATCAAACATTGAAGAGACTAACGAGGCTACAATGGCTAGATTTATGAATGGCTTGAATAGGGACATTCAAGATGTTGTAGAGCTTCAAAGCTACAACAACATGGATGAACTTATACATAGGGCTGTGAAAGTGGAGCAAAATTTGAAGAGGAAACAAACCTACAAGAAGACTTCATACGCTTATTCATCTTGGAAGGATAAAGACACTTCCAAGAAGGAGGGTTCTTCTTCACAACATCTTGAAATGAAGTCTTCAAGAGGTAATCCTACTTCTCCTACTCAACCCCCTCCCAATAAAACTAGTTCCATTAAATGCTTTAAGTGTTTGGGAAAGGTTATATTGCATCCTAATGTCCTAACAAAAGGACCATGATTATGTTGGAGAATGGAGAGGTGGATAGTGAGTCATCTAAGAGTTCTCATAGTTCCTCTAGTGAAGGGGAGGATGATGGTTTTCTTCCATCAGAAGAGGGAGATCTTTTGATAGTAAGGAGACTCATGGGAAGCTTGTGCAAAGATTGAGATGATACACAAAAAGAAAACATTTTTCATTCTAGATGCTTGGTGAATGGAAAGGTTAGTTCTCTAATCATTGATGGTGGAAGTTGTGCCAATGTTGCAAGCACTAGATTAGTGGAGAAGCTTGGTTTAAAAACCACACCTCACCTTAAGCCTTATAAGTTGTAATGGTTGAGTGACAATGGTGAGTTGGTTGTGGATAAGCAAGTGTTACTTACATTCTCCATAGCAAAGTATGTTGATGATGTGAATTGTGATATGGTTCCCATGGAAGTTGGACATATGTTGCTTGGAAGACCTTGGCAATATGATAGAGGTGTTGTCCACAATGGGGTCACAAATCGATATTAGTTCTTGCATAAAGGTAAAAAGGTAGTTCTCTCACCTTTGTCTCCAAGTGAGGTGTGTGAGGATCAAATAAAAATGAGATTAAAAAGAGAAAGAGAAAAGAAAATCAAAGAAGGAAAAAGTCCTTTGAGAGAGAAAAGCAAAAAAGAAAAAGAAGGAAAAAAGAGTGACAAGAAAAAACAAAAGAAAAGAGAAAAAAAGAGTGAAAAACAATTGGTGTTAAAAGGGAGTTTGTTCATAAAACCTAAGGAGGTAAAAAGAGTGATGCTAGCTAGAAAACCAATGTATTTACTCATTCCAAATTACATATGTTTGTCTTCTAGTGCCCTTGAGTTGCCTTAAGGTTTTGATACACTCTTAAAGGAGTTTGAGGATGTCTTCCCATAGGACATTCCCTATGGCTTGCCTCCTTTAAGAGGAATTGAGCATCAAATAGAGCTTCACTTCTTAATAGGGCAGCCTATAGGAGTAATCCGGAAGAGACAAAGGAGATCCAAAAGCAATTTGAAGGGCTGATGCAAAGAGGATGGGTGAAAAAAAGCTTGAGCCCATGTGCAATGCCGGTCATCCTAGACCCCAAGAAAGATGGTACTTGAAGGATGTGCACGGATTGTAGACCCATCAACAACATCACTGTTAGGTATAGACATCTTATCCCTAGACTTGATGATATGTTGGATGAACTTCATGGTTCTTGTGTTTTCTCCAAAATATATTTGAAAAGTGGTTACCATCAAATTAGAATGAGAGAACTTGATGAATAGAAAACTGCTTTCAAAACTAAGTTTGGACTTTATGAGTGGTTGGTCATGCCTTTTGGCTTAACCAATGCACCAAGCACTTTCATGCAACTCATGAACCATGTTTTAAGGCACTTTGTTGGCAAATTTGTGGTTGTTTACTTTGATGATATCTTGATTTATAGCTTAACTATGGATGACCACTTATACCATGTTAGGAGTGTCTTGGAAGTGCTTAGACATGAAAAGTTGTTTGCTAATAAGGATAAATGCACATTTTGCACTAATCACGTAGTGCTTCTAGGATTTGTTGTGAGTGCCAAGGGATTCCAAGTGGATGATGAGAAAATTAAAGCTATTAGAGATTGGCCCATACCCAAAAATGTGAGTGTTGTGAGGAGTTTCCATGGGTTGGCTAGTTTTTATAGGAGATTTGTCAAAGATTTTAGCACCATAGCATCTCCATTGAATGACATTGTTAATAAAAATGTGGAATTTAAGTAGGAGAAAGTCCATGGTATTTGAACCCGGAGATTGGGTTTGGGTATATCTAAGGAAGGATAGGTTTCCTTCACAGAGGAAATCTAAACTCCAACCTAGGGGTGATCGACCTTTCAAGGTCCTTGAGAGGATTAATGACAATGCCTACAAGATTGACTTGCCAGGTGAGTATGGCGTGAGTTCTACTTTCAATGTCACTCATCTTTCTTCTTGTGATGTAGGTGTTTTGGATGCACATCCGCAGACGGATTCATCTTAAGAAAGAGGGGATGATAGGGGTTATCCTAAGAGCATAATATGAGGATGGATTCTTTTCAGGAAGAAAGGGATGATAGAGGGCTATCCAAAGAGCATAAGGATCTAGAAGCACTTCATGAGTTGAAGGGTCCAATGGCAAGGTCTAAAGTCAAGCTCCTACAATAATAGATGGCCAAGAGGATCAAGGATGGAGTACTCATCAAAGGCAAGTAATGAGAAAATCACAAGGAGCTGAATTGGAGCATGTTGAAGATTGTTGAATAACTCGCTTAGCCGCACCAGCTCGCTAAGCGCATTTTCAGCAATTGGACTTAGCACGAATGTCTAGCTTAGTGCAATTCCAACCGGAGGAGAAATTGGGCTTAGCATGAGATGTCTAGCTTAGCGTAATTCCAACTCGAGGAGAATTGGGCTTAGTGCGAGATGTCTAGCTTAGTGCAATTCTAGCCCGAGCAGAACTGGGCTTAGCGCGAAGTGTCTGGCTTAGCACAATTCCAGCCCGAGGAGAATTGGGCTTAGCGCGAAGTGTCTGGCTGAGCGCAAACCTTCAGTGTGAATTTATGAAAATTCTTAATTCTTGTTTATTTGTGTAATGAGCTTGAGCTTGATGTAAATAGGCCCTATTAAAGGCTTAGTTATATTCTTAAGCCTAGTTCTATAAATACTCATAAAATCTAAGTTGTAGGAACTTTTTGACATAATTGAAATTAAGCTTGTGATTAGAGAGAGCTTAGCCTCTTCTTTGGTTTTTGACTGAAAACCAAATTGATTCTTATCAAGGAAGCTATTCCTTTGTGGTGAATCCTCCTTTGGCTTATTGATTCTCCGTGGACCGTGACATCGTTCTATTCATCTTCTTCATCTTATCCATCTTTTTCTATTTTTCTATTCTTGTGTTCTTTGAAGGTCAACAATGTTGTTCTTGAATTTGCATCTGGAATGATCCAAATCAAGGGTCCATGGCTTGGATTGCATTACATTTCAAGTCCCGCTAGTTATCGGAGAGTTGCATCTCCACTTAAATGAGGTGTGCATTAAGTTTTGGCCACCACCATTTTTGAGTTTTTGCTTCATCTTTTATAATCTCCTTGCATCTTGTTCGCGGCCCTTGTGATTTCCTCTTCTCCTTGGATTGTCTTCCTCACTTAAAGGTACATCCTCCTTCCACCATGTCTTTTGTTTCTGATTCTGCCATGGGTATGAGTGGAAGTGATTCTGGGGGTTCTATTCAGTTACCCTTGGTGGAACAAGAGGTCATTCCAATCGATGATTCCTCAATAGAGGAAGCACGCCATAAGGCTTCTAACAATGGGTCTTCCTCTTTTGAGAGGTTGTTGGACCCGCGCCATATTGATGAAGGTAGTTCTTAGGTCTGTTAGAGGGTTTCACCCTCTGTTGCTCCTTTGGAGGGGGAGCCCATCCCTATCATGAAAATCATTCCTTCTTCTCTTTCGACGGCTATAGGAAAGGGTGACAGTGGTATCGTTATGGTTTCGCCTCGGAGTAGGCGTAGCCGCAGTGTTGGGATGTCCTCACCTCCTCCCTTCGTTGCTAGCTACGAATGGGTAAGGGACGATGTCCTGAAATACCACTCCTCCATAACTTCTACTGCGAATGTCGCTGCTTTGGAGTGTTAACAGAAGTTGCCCAACCCAAAAGGCTCCTGCAACATAATTGTGCAGGCTTGCAAAAGTGATTATTTTCCCTTTTTAATGGTGGCATTAGGTCCATCCTTCTTCTACACGTATCGTTGTCTTTTTGAAGTCTTGGGTCTGGTCTTTCCACTGAACTCCTTTCAATGCGCCCTACTGGAGTGTTTAAATATGGCACCCTCCAAGCTTTATCCCAACAGTCGGGCGATGGTGAAGGTCTTCGAGGTCATGTGTCCATTTTTCAACATTCGGCCTAGCATGTCCGTGTTTCTTTATTTCTTCCAAATGAAGTTGACGGGGAAGATAGGTTGGATGTCCCTTAACAGTGTGTCCAAGAAGCTATTTGAGTTTGACTTGAACATTTTTCATTGATTTAAGGATCGTTTCTTCAAGGTTCTGGCAACTGATGTTATGATTGATGGGTTGCCACTAATGTTTAACTGGGATGAGGAACCTCGTTTCCCTTTTTGCTGGCAGTCAGATCCTTTGATAAGGATCTGCTGACCCTGGTGGAGAGGATTGACAAAACCATCTTGGAGCAATTGCTGGCTTCATTAGATGCTTGGGCCGTCTTGTCCCTTCCTTTAGCAAGCAACCCTCTCTTTGCCTTAGATAGTAAAATGTTTTTCCTTCTCTTTTTCGTGTTTGATGTGGTTTGCGGCTTGAATCAACCTTTTTTTCACTTTTGCTTGTTGTGGCAACCTACCCTTCGGCGGGAGGGCGACTTGTGACTCGCGGGTGCGTGTTCCAAGAAAGGAATGCGCGCGGAGTCGCCACCAACGTTTATTTGAGGAAAACGTCGGAAAAACCGGAAAAGACGTGATCTACGAACTTTTAAGTGAAAGGTTCGGGAGTTGTATTTACGTACGGGGAAGGTATTAGCACCCCACGCGTCCGTCACAAGAGACAACAGCCTTTAATCAAATGTGCAAACATGACTTCAATTTTTATATTCCCTTTTACGTCTTTATTTCTTTTTGTACTTTTTATATTTTTTTTATCTTTTTGCGGTCGACGAAGGTGTTTCCCTTGCTCCTACGTATTCCTTAATTACGATAAGGAAATCAGACCTACGTAGTTCTTTGTGAACAAAGCGTTTTGGTTAAGTTATTTTTTTATCCTTTTTTGCAAGATATGTTTTTATTGAATGGAAGGTCATTTAAGGCGTTGGACCATTAGACAATCTTTCGATTCTTTTGAAAAGTGAGAAAACATTAAGGCATTGGACCATTAATGATTTCTTTATTTTTGAAAGAAGTAACAAAGTTACATATTGATTTTAGGCCTTTTAGAAATCTACATTTAACCAATAAAAGCGGAAAAGACCATTTCAAGGCGTTGGACCTTTGAAAATGGCTTTTTTAGGCGATGACAAAAGTTTGATTTATGAGTTGATTTTAGCCTTAGTTTCACTATGGTTATAAGTCGATTCGATTAAGAAAGAAAAATCCCAAAGAGAAACGTTCGATTGATTTTTTTGTTTTATTTTACTAAAAGATATTTTTATATTATTATTTTACCCCTTTTTGGTTTCCAACGTGGTTACGGCATGACCGAACGGTGAGATTTCATTTTAACAGAAACTAACGGATATTGCAATTCAAATGATCGGTGGAAATTTATTTTATTTTTTAATTAGATGAGAAAATGACATAAGCAAATGACTAAAGCACGCCAAAAGGGGGTACGGAAAGTAAATGAAATGAAATAAAAGCACGTAAAAACAAATGAGGACCACTAAGGGTACATAGAATGAATTGAAAAGTTCGATTTCGAGAACTTACCGGTTGAAGACCGCAGAACGAATGAAGAACGTCAAAGAACGGTTGAAAAATCACCCACGGAAACGTTATAGAAGCGCCTCAGCTTGGATTTTCTTCGCGGAACCAATTTTTTTCACTAATTTCAAGTGATTCTCGAATTACTAGGAGGGCTGAACAATTTTCCTCTTCACTTCTCCCCCTATTTATAGGAAAATGGGGGAGATGCTTGCCACCCAGCTCGCCCTGGCGAGCTAGGTTGCTTCCCCCAGAAGCAACCGCCTTCTGGAGGAATTTTCTGGAAGGCCCAAGTGGGCCTGGTTGCTATTCGCACCCCCATTTTTACTAAATACACCCCCTTGGTCTTTTCTAGTGATTCTTTTTCCGTAACGTTACGAAACTTTACGAATTTCGTAACGATGCTTGTTTTCTTTCCGTAATGTTACGAAACCTTATGGACTACGTAATCAACCCCTTTTTGGTTTTCGGGATGTCACGGAACTTTACGGATTGTGCACTAACACTTCCTTTTAATTTCCGGCATGTCACGGAACTTCACGGATTGTGCTACAATGCTTTCTTTTGACTTCCGGCACGTCACGGAACTTCACGAATTGCCTAACGATGGGTGCCAAGTACCTCGAAGTAGTCAAACGAGGGTCGCATCCCAACAACGGATGGTCCCTGGACGAAATTAGGGTATGACACTTGTTTTGCAGATATAATGGACGATTTCGCATGGAGGCCCTTGGTGAAGTAGGTTGGACTTGTTGGTGATGACGTGCCTCATTTTGCTATCGAGCCTCCTATAGGAGAAGAGGGTCAACATGTTACTAGGGTTGGCCTTAATGATGGTGAAGTTGTTGAGGTCACTCCTAACGTGCCTCCTTTTGTCCTATCTAAGAGGAATCATGATAACGGGGTTGGGGTGTCCTATCATAAGAAGTCAAGGGCCTTCTTAAGTCTCTGATCCCTTAAACAGGCGACAAGGTTGATGTCTAGGCCAACCTATCCTTCTATTCCTAGCACTCAGGGTCCACCTTCCGTTTCCTTAGCCGCCTAGGCTACTACTATTGTTGCTCCTGCTCCTCCGACACCTCCTTCCTTGCCTGCTCAGGAGGTATTTATCTCCCTATTTACTGTGGTTGTTGCACAAGTCCCTTTGGTCGCTCCTATCATGGCTCTTCCATCTATCACTGTTATGCCTTTGCTTTGTGCTAGTGTGGCGACTGTTATTACTTCGGTGGTCCCACATTCTTTTTCTTTAGCTTCACCAGTTCCAACTCCAGCTTTCTTGTTGTCAGTGTTGCCTTCCTCCTCTTCTTGCTCCAGTGTCTCCCTAGATCACATTTATACTTCTCGTGATAGTGATTCGATGTGAATCATGGGATATAGAGCGGAGCGGAGAACTCCAACTAACTTTGTGTCTTCTTTTGACCAAAACCTCATTCGGTCAGTTGGGGTTCAGAACTCAATTGATTCTATGAAGGTCTTCCTTCAGAGGAGTTTTGTGATTCTGGAGGAGAATGGATAGAGGTATCAGGAAGCTTTAAGCAAGGTTGCCTCTTTGGAGACTGAGGTTTCAAAGTGGAGGGCCACTGCTCAGACAATGTGGAGAGTGGAGAGTGAAGGATCCCAAGGTGGTCAATGCTACTATTGTCTTTGTTGAGGCACTTGGTCTAACCACTGGTTGTCATCCAGGGTCGGCAATGCTTTTGCTAAGTTGTTGCGCACTAGATTGGACAGTGACGAGATGTTTGGGCACTGTAAGGACTTGCCAAGAGAGAAAAATGACTTGGCTGACAAGGTGGAGATACTGTTGCAGAGAAGGAAGAGCTTGCTATTGAGTCTGCTAAAGTGATTTCCGACCTCCAGGCCCGATTGAAGGAGTCAGAGTCCAAGCTAGAGGAATCTGAGCTTAAGGCGTTGAAGGAGTAGGAGGTTAGTATAGAGCTTGAAGAGGAGTTGTTGACGTTCAAGAAGGAAGCTGTGGAGCGGCACGAGAAGGGCTTTTATAAGGACGTTAGGAAGCTCGAGTTCTTCACCAAAGGTCTTGAGTTAGGTCTTTTTGACCCATTTAAGGACGTGAAGGACAATAAACTTCTTGATGAGGAATAAATAGCTGCCACAGAGGAGGACATCAGCGAGGAGCAAGATGATGGGGCTAATGTTTAGGCTACTCTTTCTTTCTTTGTTTTTTCCTTATTGGATTTTGGGTGGTAGTGGCTTTGTAACCTTGATAATATTTCTTCTTGTTATAATGAACCTGCTTTACTTTTCTATTGGAATTTTGCCTTGTCTTGCATGTTGTTGCACCTTGTTTATACAATGCTTTGTTGCTTGTAGTAGTAAGGATATGTTTCCTATCTTGATTAGAATAAGATCTTGGTGGCATAGGAAGCGAGACCTTGGTGGATTTGTATGAAATAGAGAATTAGATGACATAAGATCATCTTGGGTTTGATTTCAACTTGGTTAAAGGTCTTGCCAATCAACTTGGTGATGTTCCCTTTCGCTTTGTAGAGCTTCTCACCTGAGGCCTATGAGGACTTATTTTAATTTCAACCTGGTTGAAGGCATTGCAGTCAATCTAGTGATGCTCCCTTTTCTCTTTGCAGGGCTACTTACTTGAGGGCAGAAGGCTCACCAAGGATAGACCTTGGGTTTTTCGAGCCTTGAAGATTTGTCAAGGCTTACCAAAGGAGGACCTTGGGTTTGTTGAGCCTTGGAGATTTGTTGAGGCTCACCAAGGGAGGACCTTGGGTTTGTCGAGCCTTGGAGATTTGTCGAGGCTCACCAAGGATGGACCTTGGGTTTGATATGCCTTTAGAGATTCGACCAGGGATGCGTTTGTCTTGGGTTTGACGAGACTCACCAAGGGAAGACCTTGGGTTTGATGAGCCTTTGAAGATTCAATCGAGGATAGTTCATCATGGGTTTGGTGAGACTCACCAAGGGAAGACCTTGGGTTTGACAAGCCTTGGTAGGGTCGACACAAGAAAGTTATAAAAACTAAATGGAGATAGAACTTTATTCAATTTGGTCACTTTAGTACAAATTCCATTGATTCCCCGGGTGTGCCTCGTTAAAACTCTCAAGCTAAAACCCTAATTTTTCTATTTTGGGACAAAAGACTTGAGTAAGAAAATGAGTATAACACCTGGTCTTGTTGTAGGTCAAGTAAAATAAAACTTTAGATGGGTAGCATTCCATGTTCTTGGAATTGCTTTGCCATCTAGTTCCTGTAGCCTATAGGCTCCATTGTCTAAGTTTGCCATGACCCTGAATAGGCTTTCCTAGTTAGGCTGAATCTTGGTATTGTATCTTTTTATTGCTTGAAGCTTAGTGGCCTCCTCCTTGATTCTGGCCATCTCTTAGACTTCGTCCTTTATCTCTTATTCCACCCTCATGTTTTCTTTGTTCTGCGGTTCTTGGAAAAATAACCTCATTGTTGATGGTTCCCCGACTTTGACGGGGATCATGATGTCTATGCCATATGTAAGGCGGAAATTAGTTTCATTGGTTGTTGTCTAAGGTGAATAATGATAAGCCCAAAGTATGCTAGGGAGTTCCTCCTTCCATAAACCCCTAGACTTGTTAAGTCTTGTGCGCAGGATAACCTTGTTTGCTACCTCTGCCTGATTGTTAGTCTGGGGTGTTCAACAGAAGTCACGAGGTGCTTGACACCTAGCCTCATCAAGAATTCTTCATAAGCTTAAGCTTTGAATTGAGTGCCATTACCAGTGATGATGGCATAAGGGAGACCATATCTGTAGATGAGGTGTTTCCAGGTGAACTTTTCTACCTCCCTAACTGAGATTTCTTGTAATGGCCTTGCCTCGATCCACTTAGTGAAATAGTCGATGGTGACCAATAAGAACTTGACCACTCCTAGGGCTTTTGGCAATGGTTTCAATATGTCCATGCCCCATATGGCGATAGGCCAAGTGGAACTCAAGCTATGGTGGTTGTTGGGAGGGGTGCGTGGAACATCTGTGAATTCTTACCTCCTTGTAAAGTTGAGGGTGTCAGCCCTAAGTGTCAGCCAATAATATCCGATACACAACACTTTGGTTGCTAGGGAACGGCCTTCGATATGGAGGCCACATATTCTTTCATGTAGTTATCGCATGACATAGTCTGCTTGTTGGTTGTTCAAGCATTTGAGTAAGGGTGTTGTCAACCTTACTTTCAATAGTTCATCGTCAAAGATGACATAGTAACTATCCTTCCTTTTTAGGTCCCGGGCTTCATTTTCATCTGGTGGTAACAAACTTTCGATTAAGAAGTTTTTATAGGGGGCCATCCAGTCTGACTCCTCCTCTTCTCCTTCCATGACCTCATTGGTGTCTATGGTTAGTGCTTGGATTGTCTCCTGGATGATGGTCTTGAGGTGTCTAGTCCTTTTCATGCTGACCAACTTGGAGAGCAAGTCTGCTCTCGTGTTGCTTTCCCTTGGTATGTGATACATCTCGAAATAATCAAAATCATCAACAAGGGCTTTGACGACAAGATAATACCTGAGTAGCACTGCCTCCTTGGCTTGATATTTGTTAGTGACCTATCCCTTGACATGTTGTGAGTCACTGTAGCACCTGAGTTTGCTTGCTCCAACTTCTTTTGCGAGCTTTAGGCCTACTATAAGTGCTTCATATTCGACCTGGTTGTTTGACGCCTTGAAATTGAATTTGAGGGCCTTTTCCAAGGTAACATCAATGGGCCCTTCTAGGATAATTCCTGACCCATTTTCTTTTTCATTGGATATGCCATCTAGGTACAAGTTCCACCAGTCTGGGGTAGGTCGGACGTCCCAGTAAATTCTACTAGAAAGTCTGCCATGAACTAGGTTTTCACGGGGCTGTGGGGCTCATATTTGAGGTCAAACTCTAACAGTTCTACAGACCATGCTACCATCCTTCTTGCCAACTCAGGCTTTTGCAACACCTGCCTGATGGGGTGTTCCGTCTTTACTACAACTTGGTGACTTAGGAAATACAGACTGAGGTGTCGGGCCGAGGTTGAGTGCCAATGCTACCTTCTCTATCTGGTATCATTTCTCAGCATCATGAAGGATTCGACTAATGAATCAAATGGGAATTTGGTGTTTTCGCTCTTCCTAGACAAAGGCATAACTGATGGCCTCTTACGCAACTGAGAGGTAAAGGTGCAAGGGTACTCCTGACTTTGGTCGACTCAAGATCAGTGGTGTCGCGATAGTTTTCTTAAGAAGGCTTGCTCGCAAGCTTTGTCCCATAGGAACGGCTCGGTTTTCTGGAGTAGCTTGTAGAATGGCTTCGCCTTCTCCGTGAGCTAAGGGAGGAACCTGGACAGAGACGCCAGTCAACCGTTCAACTTTTGCACTTCCCCGACATTAGTAGGACTATGCATTTCTAGTATTGTTGTGCACTTGTCAGGTTTTGCTTCTATTTCGCGGTGGGTGATCATGAAGCCCAAAAACTTCCCACCACCAACCCCAAAGGTTCATTTTCAAGGTTGAGACGTATGTCATACTTGTGAATCTCTCTGAACACCTCTTCCAAGTCTACCACGTGTTAGGCCACGCTGTGAGAGTTGACGACCAAGTCGTCCACGTAAACCTCAATCTCATCCTCTCTGTTTTTTGAAGACTCGGTCTATGAGCCTTTGGTACATGGCCCCTTCATTTTTCAATCCGAAGGGCATGACCCTGTAGCAAAAATTGACGTCTTCAGTGATGAAGGCTATTTTTTCCTGTCTGGAGGGTGCACCCTGATCTAGTTATACCCTGAATAGGTGTCCAGGAAGCTCAACAATTGGAACCTAGATGCACAATCGACCAGCTTATCCATGCTTGGCAAGGGATATGCGTCTTTAGGGCATGCTTTATTAAGGTCAGTGTAGTCAGTGCACATACGCCATTTCAACTGGTCTTTTTTACCAAGACAACATTGGCCAGCCAGGTCAAATATCTTACCTCTCTGATAAAGTAGGCTTTGAGTAACTTTTCAACCTCTTCTCTAACTGCCTTTTGTCAATCTTCTCCCATCTTTCTTTTCTTCTATGAGTCCGGTTTAGCCTAAAGGCATATGGCCAGTTTGTGGCATATAATGCTAGGGTGGATACCAGTCATGTCAGATGGTTTCGATGCAAATAAGTCTGTGTTCTTTCACAGGACTTCTACTATGTGTTTGTACTTGTGGCTGGTGAGGTCCCTGCTGAGCTGAGTGCACTGCCCAGATTCTGGTCTGTAGACAAAGGATCAAGCTGAATGTTTTGATGATGCCAAAGGATTACATGAATCACATGCTTCTCAAAGATTTATTCAAGACAAAGATATTCAAGATGAATGATCAAGACAGTCTCTAGAGTCTTAGGAGGGTATATTAAATAGGAAGGGAATTCCAATTGAAGTCGCAAAAGGTTTGGCCAAGAAATCTAAGTTAAAAAGTTTTTTTTTTCAACAGATTTACTCTCTGGTAATCGATTACCAGAGGATGTAATCGATTACCAGTGGCCAAAAATGATTTACAACAGCTATTAAATTTGAATTCAAAATTTGTACTGTGTAATCGATTACACATATATGGTAATCGATTACCAGCAGTTATTGAACGTTTTTAATTCAAATTTTAAAGCTTGTAATCGATTACACACATACTGTAATCGATTACCAGAGAAGTTTTTCAGAAAATATTCTCAACAGTCACATCTTTTTACTTGATTCTTGAATGGCTGTCAAAGGCCTATATATGTGTGACTTGGGACACGAATTTGCTAAGAGATTTTCAGAACAAAAAGGTCTTATCCTCTTAAAAAGCAAAATCGTTTTATCCTCTTACAAATTCCTTGGCTAAAACACTTGTGATTCAATAAGGAATTATTTGAGTGCTCAAATTGTTCAATCTATCTTTTTCAAGAGAGATTTCTTCTTTTCTTCTTCTTCATTCTGAAAAGGGATTAAGAGACCGAGGGTCTCTTGTTGTGAAAGAATTCTAAACACAAAGGAAGGGTTGTCCTTGTGTGTTTAGAACTTGTAAAAGGAATTTACAAGATAGTGGAACTCTCAAGCGGGTTGCTTGGGGACTGGACGTAGGCACAAGGGTGTGGCCGAACCAATATAAATCTGAGTTTGCATTTTCTCTTCCCTTAAACTCCTTTATTTATTATTGTTTTATATTCATATTCAAATTGTTCTATTTGAATCAATATTCAAGAAAGTCATTATTAAGGGAATTTATAACTTGAATAGAAAGTGAGATAGAATTTTTAATTGGGGAAATAAGTTGTAATATCTTAATTCAACCCCCCCCCCCTTCTTAAGATATCTGAGGCCACTTGTCCAACATGGTCCAAGTTGTAACTTGACAAGTTCTTCGATTGGTATTGGGCCTTTGTTGACAGTGTTGCCGTACAAATCTACATCAAATACATCATCTTGATCTCTCCTAGTTGCTTTGTAGACGACTAAGGTCCTTATTGAAGATTCTTCATCCATGTTCATGACTTGACTGCTACCACCAGATGTGGGATGAGGCTTGCCCGACTCTCTAGTGGAAGGATGAGGAGCCACCTTTAAGCTTTCATCATAGCATTGTCGGGCCTGCTTCTGGTCTGCCTTGACAGTTACGATTTCTCCCGTCAAGGTTGGAAATTTCATCTTAAGATGTGGTGTAGAGACGATGGCTCCAAGCTCGCTTAACATTTTCCAACTAATCAATGCAAAATAGAATGTATCTGCATCAACATTTAAAAACCTGACGGTGAAGCTCCTCGAGAGCCTGCCTTGACCGAAGGTGGTCATTAGGTCTACACAACCTCTAGTTTCTACTCTTTCTCCTGCAATTCCGAGAAGTGGTCCATAGTGTGGTTGGACTGTATCTGGTGAGGCTTTGAGGGGTGTTGTGACCTTTAAGTTCTTTGAGTTCCTCGACTTTGTCTTTGAGGGCCCAATAGTTTTTAGTGTTGTGACCATGACTATGGTGGTATTGGTAGTGCTCGGTTCTGTATAACTCACGTCTGGGAGGAGGTACTGGAGGTATTTGTATGGTATCTCTACATTGAAGGCTTCTTCGAGGATGGTGGCTCGATTTGTTGTCAAGGGTGTCTAACACTCATACCTTGGTCCCCTTGGAAGTGGCTGGCATTTGTCCGGCTTCTGCCTTTTTTCTGACTTGTATGAGTCGATCCTAGTGCCCCCTCTCTTCTATCGGGTTTTTGTCCAGCCTGCCAAACTTCCTTTTTAAACCTCGACATTTCTTCCATTTGAATATAGCATTTGGCTCATTCGCACAACCTGTCCAAGCTATTAGGAAGAGTTTTACATAAGTTGTCTGTGAACTTGTCAGATCACAGGGCGAGCAGCATGGAGTGCAATGCCACTTCGGGATTTAGGTTATTGATTTGGAAAACAATTCGACCGAACCTGTCCATGAACTTACGGAGTGATTCATCATCCGCCTATCGCAGACTGGCTAGAGCAGCAGACGTAAGGCGATGTGACTGACTTATTGCATACTAGGAGCTGAAACGTTCGACAAGGGTGTCGAAGTTATCAACTGATTTCGGAGGGAGTGTACCATGTCAATGTTGCCCCCTTAAGGGACATAGGGAAGACCTGACACAGGATTGCATCATCATTGGTGTAGAGATTAGCCTGGGTGAGGAACACGTCTAGCTATTCATCTGGGTCAATAATTTCGTCACTACGCTCTAGGTTGAGCAGTTTCCAACCTAAGGGCAAGTTGGCCTCCATAATTCAATCGACAAAAGGATGTCGACGATTTGTCTTTCCCTCATAGTGATGCGCACACGACGTATCTTGGTCATCCTGGGTGTTGATGGTCTGTTAGGGGTGCGATTCCTCCTGAGTACATTTGTGAATTATGTGGGTGGAGTGCTCGTCACCCTAGGGGGCATCTCACACTAGCCTCCAACTAGTCATGGTCAGCCTTCAGCTTTCTGAGTTCTTCCTCATGGCGTCACTCCATCAACATAATACATGTTTGGAGTTATTGGAGAGTGTCATTATTTGTCATGGTTTTTGGGGGAGAATTAGAGCTCTCTAGGGATATCTCGCGTCTAAGGCCAGACCGCGTGCTAACCGTTGGTGAAAAGAGGCCGCGGGGGAAGTTTAACTGCGACCCGACGGTGGGCACCAAATGTACTTACCAAAACCTGGAATTGACTGACGTCATAGGAGACGTAGCTTGGATGGGCTCCACGATTTCACACATCAAACTGTAGGTACTCTCTGTTAGGAGAACACGAGGGGGGACTTGCAAAACAAAGGACTCTGACGCTCAAGTAAGTACGTCAGTGAGTTGAGAATGGAATGAAAAGGGTGAGATAGAACCTGATATGAATAGCATGGGATAAGAGCTTCTAGTCCTTAATTGTAGGAGCTTTTACAGTGGTGTACAACTCTTGTAGATAATTCCTAGCTTTTACATAATAGCTAGTAGATAAATCATAGCTTATAGATAATTCGTCTCTTATAAATAATTAAGTACCTATATCTTGATAAAGGAATTATAACATTATCATTAATATTCAAATGTTGAGGTATTTAGTGATAACCTGTCGGTCTAGTAGCCCAACTGCTAAGGGCGATGTGTCCATGCTCCTGTGACAGGGCTGACATGGAAGACTAACATGCATATTTAAGTGCCACACCACTGGCCATGTCAACTTTGTGGACCCCGGGCAGTACAACTTATAACATTAACTACTTATAAAAAGAAAATGGATCAAAGTCATTATGAGGCCTCATCACATCAAATTCAATGCAAATAAATAAATAGAAGAAAATGAATATAAAAAACTTTCTCTATACCACTTAATTCCAAGCTAGTACAAATTTCTTAGTGAGCAAAACTTTGACGTGCAGTAGTGTACAGAGAGGGCAAAACACGTTGAAGAATGTAAATGATTGTTGAAAAAATATGTGAATACTGGTTCGAATACTAAATCAGATGAGCTGAGTCTTCGGTTTACCAATTTTATGACTGAGTTGATGATGTCATCACGGGTCAATGACATGACCGATCTGAAGACATTATGGTCTTAATTCAATTTTAATGTTACATCCATCCACATTCTTAACCTTCAACTTTAATATGTTATGTAATAATTATTGTCAAATTTTGTTCTTTGTCTTTTTGTATGCTAATTCAAGAATATAAGATGAGATAATATTCAAGAAAGTCATTTAATAAAATCATTTTTTTGTTTAAAGTAATTTAAGATATTATTTTACACATCTAACTTTTATCATTCTAAATGTAAAAAATATTATTATTATATATATATATATATATATATATATATATACACACATACATACTTTTTATTTAATATATATTTTAGAAAGGCAAAAATAAAATTATAATATCTTTATATTAAAGTTATAATTAAATTTTTATAATTAATAATTAGTTAATATAGTGTATTAGTATATGAAGGCTTGTCTTATTAAATTCAACATTATTTTGCACACATTTATAATTTTATTTTTAAATACAAATTTATGACTACAAATTTACTAAAATAGACACTTAAAAAAAAAGGCAGAAATTTGATTTTACAAATATGTCACCACTTTTATTTTATATAATATTGAGATTAAGATAACAATATGACCTCGACACTTGCTGCCTAGTTTTCTAAGTGAGAGTGTTATGTGTACACGCTTAGGCTATTTTTTGACGAATGGTACCACATTGCATTTGAGAGTTGAGGCAGGTGCATGCATCATTCTGAGCATAATTAATTTGAATTATGGGAAAGGTTGATGACTAGTTTGTTAAGTGTAAGTTGAACTGATGGATTATTGAGAATGCTTGTGATTATTGTTATTGTTTTCTTGCTAATAATTGTCATTTGGTGTTTGTTGATATTTTATAATAAACTCACCCTTGCAATTTTTTATCATGTAGTTGGTACCTGTGATGATCACGAACCTTCGTTCGTGGGAGCAGATGAGCAGCAGCAGGTGTCTTTGGAGGGAAGTTCTTTGTTGGAGATGCCAAACCGACGTGATAACGTTGGAGTTTATTTTGGGATAGAGTTGTGTTTAGTGATCAACTCTTCCTTATTTGGTTCCCTTATTCTTTTGATTGGGCATGTAAAGCCTAGGTTTAGATACGTGTAAAAACTAAATTATGTGAATGATGTATAATGGTTTAATATATATGTATTTATTCACATATTTGTGTGTTGTTTGGTAAATGTATATCACAAAAATTTACCACTATTTTCATAATCAAATTAATGGAGCTTTCACTTAAAATTGAAATGTTGCATTTTAAAGTTAGTGATATCATAGCGACGAGGCGGGTCATTACAATAGTGGTATCAGAGTAGGTCGAACCCTTCGGCCAACGAGTTATGAGTCTACTATGTTTATCTGTGTTTTCTTTGTTGGATGTTTGAGTGCCTGATTGTTTCATGGTTGCTTGGGTTTGAAATTTAATCTCGTTGTTGTTTTACATGGGTTATGGAGATTTTTTGTTGTTGTTGTTGTCAAAACATGTTTGTATTCCTGATGTCTATTATACCATGAGTTCCAATGCCTTGTTACGAGTTATCAGACTGGCCATCTGGATAATTTGTGAAGTGCAATAAGACATTATGGCAAGTGGACAGGAAGACAAAGGGTGGAGAATGAGCATTAATGTCTCGAGAGAGAACTATTGTAGAGGAGTGATTCCTCGAGGCATCAACTCTTAAGAGTAACTTAAGTAGGGACTTGAGATAAGTATGAAATTGTCTTATTCTCTTTCTTGTGTGTATTCCTTCCATGTTCTCACTTCCTGGTGTGCATAGGAAGTGATGGCTGGACGGAATGATCGTTCGATAGCTGATGTCCTCCAAGCCTTAGCCCAGGCTATGGGAAATCAGAATAGAGGAGAAACTTAAACTTTATTTGTCTTCTTTGAATGATAACCTTGTGGTAGATACCCTGACTAGTGGTTTCGTGTTAACTTATGTGTGTTTGAATTGTCCTGTAAAGATTTATGGTAGAAAATTCTGGATTGATTTGATTTGTTTACCTATAAGCCAAATTGATGTTACCTGCAAAACAAGCAACAATAACACAACAAGTATTAGTCTAGGCCGACACCTACCTCAAATGCAAAAGAGGACAAGGTAAGGAACTTTACCATCTAAGGCAACGAGAGGGTCGTCCGCTGAAAGAAGAGACAAAATGGCCTGCACATCCATTGAGGCCGACAGTTGCTCCAATATAGATTTGTCGACCTTCTCCCCAAGGGTCAACAAATCCTCATCAAAAGACTTGAAGCTGATGGGGTCAGATTGCCAGTAGAATCGGAAGCGAGGCTCTCCATCCTAGTTGAACATCAGTGGCAAGCCATTAGCTACGACGTTAGTGGCCAGGACCTTGACGAAACTGTCCTTGAAATGGAGAAATACGTTGAGTCAAACTCGAATAGCTTCTTGGACACGTTGTTCAAGGAAATCCAACCAATCTTTCTCATCAATTTCATTTGAGAAAGTACAAAAACACTAACACACTAGGTCAGATGTTGAAAAAAGGTCACAAAATCTCAAAGGCCCTCACCATGGCCCAACTATTAGGGTGGAGTTGAGAAGGGACTATGTTCAAGTGTTCAAGCATAGCACACTTGTACTTACCAAAATCCAGAGTTGTCCTATGTCAGGGTGGACATGGCTAAGGTAGGCTCCAAGATCTCGCACGTCGAACTAAGAGTGGCCTTTGTTAAAAGCACAAGAGAGGGGGGGGGGGGGGGGGGCTTGCAAAACAAAAGGACTACAACGCTCAAGTAACTACGAGAGTTATGAGAGTATGAGTAAGTATGAAAAGAGTGAGATGAAACTTGATATTTATAGAGTAGAGTGGGAGCTGGGAGTTCAGGTTTGTAGGGGTTGTTACGGTGTCGTAACAGCCCTTAGAGATAGTTACCGGCTTATAGATAATAGCTAATAGATAACTGTGGCTTATAGATAATGTGTAGCTTAGAGATAATTGAACACCTTCCACGTTATAAGGGGATTGCAATATATTCAAATAATAAAGTGGTTAGAGATATCCTGTCAGTTGAGAGCCCGACTGCTAAGGGCATGACCTCTATGCTCTTATGCTAAGGCTGATGTGTGTCTCAAAATTCCAGATAGCTTGCCACGTGTATCTTGTGGACCTTAGACGGTACAAAACTGGAATGCTTTCAAGGGGAGAACCAGACCTAGAATGTCAAAAAGACATTTGTACATGAAAAAAAAAGAGTAGACTGCCCGACGCCACCTTTAGAAAAGGGAAATCATCACTCCCACAAGCCTGGACAACTAGCTTGCAGGAATCCTCCGGATTGACCAATTTCATTTGGCGCTACAAAGCGGTGACACTCACCGCAGAAGTAAGGAAGGGCCGATATTTCAGAACATCGTCCCTCACCTATTCAAAACCAGCAACGGTAGTAGGGATGATGACGACCTAGCACTATGGCTACACCGCGCACGAGGGGACGCTCTAACGCCCCCGCCACCACTCTTCCTTGCTCCCCCAAAAATATAAGAGGGAAGAATCATGGTGATCGGAACAAGTTCCTCGATCGGAGAAGTAGCGGAAGGTTGCGCCTTCCCACGGGGGTGAGAAGTGCCACTAGCACGGCACGAGACCGTCAACCACTCCAAGGAAGGTGACTCACTATCAGAAGCCCCATGACGAGCCTCCTCCTTCGAGGAACCGTTGATGGAGATGACCTTTTGGTCCACCAAAGGTTGCTGAATCAAACTCCCAGAATCACTATCGCCTATACCTATGGCGAAGTTAGAGATGAAAGAAGACAATGTCGAAGAGAATACCTTGAAAAGTGAAGAAGACAAATGAAGGAGAAGGTGAATCACAAATCACAAGCAGAGAACATAGAAATTTTGAGAGAGAGAAAGCAGAAATTCAAAAATGGTAACTAGCGGGAGACACGACTCATCGGTAACTGGCGGAAGCTAAAATGATGCCCTAAAATTTTACACCATGACGCAACTCCACTCACCCACGTTCCACGTCTCCAGTATGTGCCCACTCCATGAGTGACATGTATGCAAGAGCAACGCGGTGCACTGCATTCGTCTACAACAAAAAGACAAACAAAACTTTTGTCTTCAATGCACTCTCCAACAATTAGGAAAAGGACAAAATCATCAGATACAGGGACATCCCTCACCTGACACACCTGATTTCGCCTGCAAAACCAAAAACATGTCCACCTCGGACAACTAGACAGAAGTAGCCCGAACAACACTTGTCTAGGTTGGGGGGCTCGACAAGCCTCACCGACCTGCAACTCTTGCATTTGTCAAGGTTACCACTCTCAGCACAGAACAACTCTTGTCTATGCTTGGGGCTCGATATACTCGTGACCCTCATATTTGTTAAGGCCTCGACACATGGCAATCTCCCTAGAAATTGGGCAACCTCTCTCGCTCGCAAGGTAGCTTAGAGCTTGGGGGGCTTATGTACCATCCAAGGTCCACAAGATACATGTGGCAAGATATCTGACACTCCGAGACACACGTCAGCCCTGACACAGGAACACAGATTTCATACCCTTATCAATCAAGCTCTCAACTGATAGGTTATCTCTAATCACTTTATTATTTGAATATATTGCAATCCCCTTATCACGTGGTAGGTATTCAATTATCTCTAAGCTACACATTATCTATAAGTCACAATTATGTATTGGCTATTATCTACAAGCTGGTAATTATCTGCAAGGGTTGTTATAACACAGTAACAACCTCTATAAACAAAGACCCACACTCTCACTCTACTCTATAAGTACCAGGTTTCATCTCACTCTTTCCATTCTTACTCATACTCTCCTAACTCACATACTTACTTAAGCATCAAAATCCTTTGTTTTGCATGTCTTCCTTTTTGTCCTCTTAACAAAGGTCACTCTCAGTCCGACGTGTGAGATCTTGGAGCCTACCTTAGTCACGTCCACCCTGACGTGAGACAGCTCCAGATTTTGGTAAGTATATTTTGTGATTTGGAAAACTAAATTCTAATTGTGTTAATTCTAATTGTGTTAAGAAAGTTTTAAGCATTGTAATTAAAAGTGGACTGATTATTGAGTCTGGGAAGAGATTGGACTTTTAGTATGCGTTAGTTTTCTGCTGGTTAAATTTGTAGCAGAGTTGGAGTTAGTTTTGACAGGTGGATGAGAGACTGAATTTCAGAAGATGAAGTTTTGAGAAAATAAGTGGAAATGTATATTCTATGGTCTTATTTATTGAAATTTACTATCTTTTTAAGAAACAAAATAAAATAGTTAAATATAAGAAATCTGTTTATTTTACCACCAGCCTCAAAAATACATTTGAAACGAATAAATCAATGACAATAGTAAACAGGTCCCAAATCAACTTTCTGCTCTATATATATATTGGGCAGAGTGTAGGTCTATGTCACAAATTGATAGCAACAATTGACATATTTAAGGTCGCCGATTGAACTTAGAAAAATCAGGGCGTCTACGTTGCAAATATGCAGTCTTCCCCTCTTTAGCTTCTTCAGTGCCATAGTATATCAGTGTTGCATTTCCACCAATTTCCTATAAATTAGGTTACAGAAATACAAATAAGTATCCATGCAGATGCACCAAGAAACGGGTATATAACATCACAAAACATTGGTACATTCAGTATAAATAATTATCCTGTTTAGAAATTATATATTATTTAGCACAGAATATTGATAGATGAAATGAAATCATGAATCATGATATACCTGAAGTCCCGAATGGCCATCATCCACTGCATTAAGAGCTGACTTGAGCACCCGAATAGCAGTTGGACTGTTCCTCAGTATCTCCCGACACCATTTTATCGTTTCTTTCTCCAAATTCTCAAGCTAGACCAAACCAAAACATAGAATTCACTGTAATTACGAGGTTGATGTTGGAGAATGTGTTTCTGCTATTTGCTTTAAGTCTATTTCTTAAGTGATTCGTTGAAAGTTTTTTAATTACTTTTCCAATTTGTATATAAATACTTAAATAGTGAAGAAAGATTTTATATTGTTTTCAACACAAGGAGAAATTGGAATTAGTGTCAAGAATTCTTCGGACGGAAAAGAACTTACTGGTACAACAGTGTTGACAAGACCCATTTTCTCTGCTTCAACGGCATCATAGAACCTTGTGAGAAACCACATTTCACGTGCTTTTTTTGGACCTACCTGTATATAAATAAGGCTGGTTTTTATCTTTGGATTGAAAATATCAGCAAACAAAATCCATCACCACCTAGAATAGCATAATAGTGGAGTGAATTATTAGAAAAATAAGCAGTATTTGTTTCTTACCAAACGAGACATGATAGAACTTCCAAAACCAGCATCAAAGCTTCCTACCTTCCATAGGTACAAAGACAGAAGGAATTACAAAAGAGGGAGAGTGAGAGCAATATAATTTTGATTAGTATGAGTTTTGTATGAAAAGGAAAAGGGTTCAAGAACCTTGGGACCAGTTTGGCCAAAGATAGCATTATCTGCTGCAATAGTTAGATCACAGACCATATGTAATACATGCCCTCCTCCAACAGCATAACCTGCTACCTGTTTTAACGTTAGAAAAATAGTTTGCATATAACAAGAATAGGAAAGAACAAAAAAAAAAACATGGTATCATTATTCATTAATTGGAATTTTGTGGCCTAGTCCTAGAGTAATAGATGTTGAAATAACGAGCAGGGGAGTTTATTAAATTTTCCAATTTTCCAAAAATTGAAATGCATGTTATATTACCCACGAGTAAAATTTACAGTAATACTATTTGTGGTGGGCATTATTTGTTTTGCATGCAAAAGTGTTAGGAAAATGAAAGGGAGAGGGTTATTGGTATTATTTTTACTTTTCTGCTGTGGATTTAATGAGTAATAAAGTTATAGTTTTGTAGTGTCCCTCGAGTTGTTTTGGTCCAATACTAATACTACTTTAAAAATCAAACAGAATGCACTTTTTTTAATCCTGCCATGTCCCTTATCTTTTAGCATATCAAATCGACCCTAAGAACAAAGGTTAAAAAGGTACAGCGGGTACCATTGCAATCACTGGTTTAGGGAGGCGGCGTATCTGCACCTGCAAAAGGAGAAGATAATGAATAAAAAGTAGAGTAAGAAAGGGGCATGGTTTTTTCCAATAACAAGTATTAACAACTGTCTCATTACAAATCATAGAAACAACACAATCACTTGAGAACTTGAAGATTCACGGTCCATTGAGATGAATGCCTCAAAACCTTTAATTCAAGTAATGGGGATCACTTCTATAATTCTATTCACCAAATTAGAAAAATCTGAAATCAATTAATACCTGCAAGTCTAACACATTGAGGCTACTGAAACTTCCATTATCAGAATAGCCATTGTCAGTCCTCAAAGCCTGGTCACCACCACTACAAAATGCCTCGGTTCCCTGCAACATCAATATGGCATCAGCATCAATTCCACACTGGTTTACACAGAATGTGAACATTGCCATCAATTCCACACTGGTTTACACAGAATGTGAACATTGCATATTTGGATTCATGGGGTTCAGTTGTACCAAATTGACAACAGCATGGTCAAAAATATTTTTTCAGAGGAACCGGAAGCAACATGATTAAGAAATATATTACACTGACCCATAATCGTTATATTATTTTGCAAAAGCCAAAACTGAATATTATTAAGAAACAAACTAAACATAAGGTATGTTTAGTCAGACACATAATGAAGTACAAAAGGAGTGCCTACTATACAGTAGCACATAAACCACAATTGAATCATCCCACCCTAACAATTGCACCCATAACACAAATCAACGAGCAGCTCTAAATCCACCCATGAAGCCAAAGAGATGTGAAACCTTACAAGCCAAATCAAAACATAAGGAAATAAAACATATATCTACAAAGCTTCAGTAGCTCTAAAATAATAGATTTTTCACTACTTTTAAGATCACCACCTTCTACTTATTGCAATCTGACACACTGTTATACTGCAGAGTATAGTTTCAGCCCTATCTCACCAAAGTGTCTTGAATATATGACCCTCCAACTGTTCGAGAATATACCCAACACAATATACATCAATCCCAATTACCTTTCCTACTTACACCAAGATCTTCCCATGCACCACCCCCAAACTTTTGAGATCATTAAACTTGCTACACACCAGAAATCACGCCAAAACAAAACACCCTCACAAATATCATCCATGTTCATTTTCGACATAATGTAACCCCCTCCTCCCTCCACCTGTTCCAAAATCCACTCTCCAAACTTTCCAACGAAAAACAGCATAGGCCATATTTTATATATAATCACCCGTCCAATATGGCTAAACTGGACCAACCATATATCTGCATTTCAAAAAACCAGAGACCTGCTTATCACATATGCGTGTGAGGGATTAATCCCATAATGCAGCACGTGAACCCATTATCATTATACAAGTATTAACATCCCCTATTACCCAAAAGACACATTAGGTTGTGAACATTACAAAAAAGAGAATCACGTTCATTCTCAAGAAACTTTAGGAAATGATAATGTAACTTTCTCTAAAAATTTTAACAATTAATCAATTAAAAATACCTTGAATATGAGATTTAAAATGATTATTACAAAATTCAAACAATCTTCAATTAGATTCCATTAATTGAATGATCAGAGTAAGTCTACTCCAGTTAAATTCAATTAAACTTACACTAATTCTAATCAAACACATAATAACATGCTGCCTAAAGTGGTATTCTTAAAGAATTTCCAAGAAATAATAATACTAATAAATAAATAAAAAAATTGGCATAACTGCACAAGTACCTTGCCAGTGAGAATGACGACCCCAATAGAGCTATCTTCCCTGGCATCAGTGAAAGCACGCATAAGCTCCTTCACCGTGTGGGGGCGGAACGCATTCCTCCTCTCTGGCCTATTAATACTTATCTGCACGAGCACAACACAGTACGGTGTATCTTAATATTTTGAATAATAAAAAAACGAAAACAACAATAACCTGAAAAACCATGGTTGAAGAAGAGACAACGGGTGAGTAGTTCTAAGATTAGTTCTATGGCCAGCCAAAAGGATCGTAGAAAGCTTGTAAATACCTCAGGGTCCCACGAAGAGCCAAATGTTCCAATTACGATGGTTACATAAAAATAAAAAAAGGAGACCAATAAATGAAGGCAGTAAAATTTTTCGACCAAGTTTAATTATTAGCGAAGTCCGTAAATAGTACTTGATACTGGTATTATGGTGTCAAAAAGAAAAAGAAAAGAGAATTGAGAAAGTGAACCTTGGCTATTCCTTCCCCGACGGCCTTCTCGTAGACAATGTCGGTGAAGTCCTTGCCGGAGTTGTCGTGGTCGGAGGCGATGATCCTCCAAACGACGTCGTGGGAGGGGACGTGGCCCTGGACGCGGTGGAAGCTGTCGCTCCTACCGGAAGTGCGGCACAGGGCGAGTTCGCCGGGTGCGTTGTGAGAAGAAGTGAGGTGGTTGGTCACAGAGGCGAGCCTTCTGATGGCGGTTCCGAAATGGTGGTGGTTGTTGTTCTCTGCCATTGGATTGGATGTTTCTAAGAGCTATCGGAAGTGATCACCAATGGCGAGCGTGCAAGAAAGATTGTGAAGCTGTTAGTTTGTTTTATACATACATTCATTCATTGACATTCAAGAGAGGTCGCAAGTGTCATGGCGGGTGGGGATAAGATAAGGTCGTTGAAATGAAGCTGGGTAAGGGGGGAAAAGGGAAATGTCAGCAAATCCAGTCCAGTCTCTTTAATTATTATGTTGAAATTTATTCAAAACTAGTATCAAAATTTAATTGCAAACACCTTTTATTTAATGACTTTTATTACACCCAAAATAAATTTTAGTAGTTAATAAAAAATAAATTAAAAAAGAGTATTAGTAGTTATTAAAAAGTGTGATGCATTTCTCTTTTCTACCAAGAATAAAAAACAATAGGGATGAGTAAAACCAACATGATTAGTAGTTAAACACAGTTCTAATTCTTATGAATAAAAATAAAATAAATACTATCCTCTATTATTGGATTGGACAATTTTTTATTTTGATTATAATGAACAAATTAATAGTAGAATAAATTGGGTTATTAATCTATTTGGTAAGGACTCTTTTTAGGTATGTATTGACTTTGGTGAGTATTAAAATCCAATTCAACTCAATTTTTCTTTACAATAAAAGAACAACTTACATTATTTTGAGTTTTTTTTAAAAAAATTTCCTTTGATACTCCTTTTTTTTTAATTCTTTTACACTAACTTTCTTTAATCGTTTAAAAAAATAATATACTTACACGTACGATTTCAAGAAGTTTTAGAAAGAATTAATAAAATTTTCTCTTGAAAATAATATATTAATTTATTAAAGTATTTATAAACTATTTAATAAAAATGACTCAATTTATTTATTGATATTTTTTATATATCACCATCTAATTTATTTATAAATTATTTTTAAAATATATTTTTTCTCTTATTTCCTCTCCTGGTTATCGTGAAAGACTTATATTTGACTTAGCACGAAGACCATTGGTTAGTTGACAATTGTGTTCAAAGGCCACATTTAAAAATATTAATTTACAACTACTAACATTTAACTTGGGCTTCCTCTAAAAACAAAAAAGATAAAACATTTAACAATATTAATTTACTACTACATGATACTATCATATTTTGGCTTATTCTTCCTATACCGTACTATTGTATTTTGGTTTATGTGAAATAGTAAAATTTTCCTTCACTTAAAATTTACAAACAATTTTCCTCCTCCCTACACCCATCTCGTGCCTGCTGTCTTTTGTTCTCTCTCCCTTGCGCTGGCCCGCCCGTCTCTGTTGTGTCCTCCATTCACCTTCACATTGGTGGTGTCACCTCCCACTGTGGTCGCCTCACCCTCAGTCACCTTCTCTTAGTTTTTTTTTTTTTTTTTTTTTTTGTGTGTTTGTGTAAAATGGGAATGCGTAAGAACACACAGAATGATAATTTTTATGATCCATACAATTTAATTATATGGATTTTCAATTCGTATAATTGTTTATTTATTATTAAATAAATTATTAATTGAATTAATTTTTTTATTTAAAAATTAATTTTGAATTTTTTACTTTATTTTATAAAAACTATTGTTATTTAGTTTCAAAATTTATTTATTTAATTAGCTATATTTGTTTATTTAAGTTGTTTTTAATAATTAATTTATTTATGAATTTTGTTTATTTAAAAATCAATGTATAAATTTTATTTTTATTTAATTATTTTTGAAATAACTATTTTTATTAATTAATATATTTAAAATAGTTATTTATAAAATTGTTAAACAACAAAAATTTAAATTTTTTATAACATATATATTGTAGAATTTTGTTAAACAAGAAAATGTAATATTGTATATCACATATGTTTTTTATTAATATACTCCTATTAATATTATTACACTAATAGTTAAATATTTATATAAATAGTGTTTTGAGGTATAAAAATAATGAATTTCTTAATTTATTTATAAATATTTAAAAGTATAAAAATAATGAAGTAGTCATTTATTAAAAATAAAAATAAAAATTGTAATTATATTTTGATCATATAAAAGTTTTAAAAAAGAATTTCTATATTGATTTATGAATATATAAAAATATTAAAATAGTTATTTAAAAAATAATAAAATATTTATATATGAATTATTAAATAGTAATTTATAAAATATTTTAAATTAAATTGTAGTTTGATTTTGATGATATATTTTAGTGTGTTACATTAATTATTTAATGTTAATTTAAATGTTGTTATTACCTTTGTTAAAATATACTACATTTTATAATACAATAGGGTTTTAGAATATTTATTACTAAATTTGTTAGTTAGTTTTTGATTAATAGAATGACAAAAATTTTGTACCTGATATATGAAAGTAAACTATTATTTGAACAATGACAGTAATTGTTGTTACTGTTTAAATTTGTATATTACGGTTAGAATCAGAGAATTTGTGTCGGGCTTTAGACAGAATTTTAGGAAGAGCCTTAGGGAGATAGGTTAGTGGTGATGCAAAAGAAGCCCCTCGGTGTCGAAGGGCAACAACATTTGCTCATAGACAACGGGCAGCTACAGTTGTTGCAGGATATATCACATTGTTACAGGTAATTATAATTTCTTTTACCTCTAATTATTAATTTTATACTTTATATTTGTTATTGATTAGAATTTTATTTGTTTTTTTAGATATGTGCAATGTTGGATCTACGAGCATTTTCCTACAATTGCTTCCATTGTTGCTGATTAGGATTATCATGAGAGGAAACCACGTGATTGTCAATGGAAGTCTGGGAAGGCATTATTAGTGTCGATGTATCATAAGTGCTTGGATAAATTGATGCCAGATGTTGTCTATTGGATTCCTTTTGCATGATAATGACAATGCGTTGACCATAACAAAGTTGTTGGCGGCAAGGGACAACCGCCTCTTAGAAATACCTATTACATAGGTCTATACACATTCAAATGGTCACAACACATTTTATAATAAAAGATTAACAAACAAGATGATCACTATTTTACCTGAACAAAATGATTGTCATACACATGACCAATACATATAGCGCGATGTACAAAACTATCTCTCGGTGGTTGACTTTTAAGAGGATAAAAATGCCATGCTTTGTTGGAGAGAAAGAGAAACAAGGATGATATTATACCTTGATGCAATCACATAACCCACATTGGTTATATTCATCCACTTATCTATTGTAACCTGCACATAACAATTTTAATTAGTATTATTTATAGAAAATTAATCCATGAAAATGTAACAAAAAACTTATATACCATGAATAATCCATCAACAAGTAGTGACCGCTTTAACTCCTCATATATGTTTATGCCACCAAGCAGGTCCATATACTCATTAGACCATTTTGCAAGTTCTTTCAGTAAATGGTTACGAACCAAAGATCATAAATCTTCACCCATACCTAATAAGGCAACAATTGCACAATATCCATAATTACCATTAGCTTTGACATCGACAATGTTTTCAATGAAATCATGAATGCAAGGATGAAATTGATCCAACATGGGCTTCTTCCTCTTTGGTTTTGGTTGTTCAGATGATGATGCAGCCCACTTCAATGAAGAATTTCTATTTTGCACATAATGTAATGCATCCACATACTCTTAGTAAGACGAATCACTCTTCATTGGTCTTTGATGTTTTGTCATCTGTGTTTTTTAGCACTTTTTGTTTTTACATTTTCTAGAAGAGCACACACAAAATTTAGATTAGGGTAGGCAATTTCCCGAAGTTTACTCTTCAGAGTCACTTTACCACATACATCAGGCTCTTTAAACTGCTTGGATATGGCTTCCATCTCTTCGGTTATGGTGACTTCGGGCTCAAATAAACCTTGGCTTGAAAATCTTAGCCTCCGCCAAAAGATATGGATTGTGTCAAGTGGTATACTACCAACAACATATCTAGCTAGCTCACATGCCCATGGAAGACCATGAGTAGTTCTCATTATACATTCATAATGAGAACTATCAATGCTAACATAATTTACATGCTCAAACTCAGTAGCAATATGGTTTAATGCATACCTTGATACCATGCCAAATAGTTTCTTGTATAAGGTAACTTTAAAAATATGTCCAACTACATGCATACATGTCTCAAAAGAAGCCTTAATTTTAGTGTGTTGTAGAGTCATCATGTTGTTCATGGCTTCCCAGACACTATATAGGTCTCCAAGGCTATTTTGTAATAGTCTCTTTAAGGCCCAATGTGCAGACTCAACCCTGCATTTGAAAAACACAAACAATTAAACAAAAACAATTATTTTTATCCATTTATGTCTAAACCCTAACAACAATATATATTTACAATTTTCATACATGTTAGTTATTGTGTTTCCTAAATGCATCACCTTATTCATCCAGGCTTTAACAAATCTTTCTTTATAGGGAATCAACCATGTTTGCTTTACATAGTCAACAAACATTGGCCATGGTGAGCAAGAAATTTCAAACTTCAGAAGGCAGTCATCGAACTCTTGCTCAAAAGGACAATCCATCAGACTCCCATATGTTTCCATGACATAATCCCATGTATTTTTTTGACCCACAAGGGTTTTACATTTTGTCTTCACATTCTTATCAATGTAAAACCGACACAATAAGTTGGTTGCCTCAGGGAAAATAGTTTTCACTGCATTCATGAATGTTGAATCTTTGTCGGTAATAATAACTTGATGGATTGCATCACATCTCAGAAAAATACCTCGAAACTGTTCCCAAGCCCAAACAACATTGTTTATAGGTTCTCCCTCCAAATAGGAAAATGCAGCTAAAAATGTCATCCCAGTTGGTGTCACACCAACAATGTCAAGTAAATGCAACCTGTATAAACGTTTTGTAGGTACTATCTATGAGAAATACCAAATTACAAACATCGGTTAATTTCACTGCATCAAGATGACTTCAGAATATATCACATACAACATCTTTATTCTTCAGTCTATGCCAATGAATATACTGATCTCGTTCAAGAAGCTTCATTAGTTGTTGCATTTCAGTATTATTGTCTCTTATAGAAGAACGGTATGCATATCTTGCATTATATACTTGCTTCATTGTTGTAGAACTGTTGGCATTGTGTTCCTTCAATGTTAGAAGAATATTTTTTGGTTTGACCATTGACTTTGTCATATCACCAATAATAATATTCTCATCCTTAGTCAATTGATCAACATATGGATGTCCAACTAATAACTTAGCCAATGCATGATTATGACTCCCACATATTAACTTCACCATTCATCCTTCACCTCCCAACACTGGTTTCCCTCGCAGCTTAAATAGACACCCATATTTTCTATTGCCAATAATTGTTCGTACTAAATCTTTCCTATATGCCCTATATTTTCCACTCCTTTCACAACCAATTAAAACATATGTGGTTCTTCCTCTATTTCCAGTATATGTGTCTGACCTCATAATCACCAACACAAAACCAATATCATATGCAACAAAGCGAGCCCAATGCAAAACATCATCACGGATAACAATCACCTACAAAAGGGATAATACATGTTTAGTCTTCAAGGGACATTCATTTACTTACGTTAACAAAATACAAAATCATGTCAATACCTAAGAAGTATTGAAGGCATAAGAACAATCAATATTTTCAAACACTCTAGGTTCCTCTCCATTTTCTTCATTCATATTAACTTCTTTAGACATTATGTTGTCATATATCCATTGATCTTTGTCCATCTTAACAAAACATAAAAAAAATTCAATAACATGGAAGTTTTTTAAAATAAATAGATTTATTTATAAATAATTAGAATTATGTAGTGTAGAAGGCATAAAATTGTGTCGTTAGGGGTCGTTAGTATGTAATTCTAATTATTTATAAACAAATCTATTTATTTTAAAAAACTTCCATGTTAAATTTTTTTATGCCTTCAACACTACATAAGTATGTTGATATATCAATGAATATGTTTTTTTAACATATACTATCACACAATTTTATTTATTTATTTATTTTTACTGCATTTAACAATATAATACATTGAAATTGATAAGCATATATATTAAAATTTAGACTTGCATAAACTAATATATGACACAATTTTATTATTTTTTCCCCAGCATAAAGTATTTAACATAATAATATTTACACAAATATTATAAAGGTTTGATTACTCATCCGATCCTTGCTACAAAAAAATATCAACTTTTTTTATTACCTTTTAGTCCTTACTACAAATATATATATATATATATATATATATATATATATATATATATATATATATATATATATATATATATATATATATATGCTACAAATTAGTTATAAATTATGAAATCTTTTTTTATGACAAATTATCTTGCAGTAAATTACTTACTAATTGCTTTCTAATATTTTTGTAATAAACTATAGGATTAGAAAGATCACTTCCAAACTACAAGGACTAAAAGATAATTAAAACACAAATTATAAGGACTAAAATAACCAAATTTAAACTAAAAAGGATTAAAAGATAATTAAAATGTAAATTATAGGGACAACAAATGCCACTTTCAAACTATAATGACTAAAAGGTACAAATTATGAAATTATAGGGAGCAAATGGGTAATTAAACAAAAAATATAACTAAATTTATAAAAAATTAAAAATATTTTTTAAAAATATTTTTAGGTTATATGGATTGACAATCTGTATAAGTTATACGATTGACAATACGTAAGATTCATATAAATTGTCAATCCATATGTTTATTAATACAGACAAATTGAAGTTGTAGAAAAAAAACATACCTCTGTCGTTACACACAACACTAACCACCACGACAACAAAAAATTGCCAATGAACCATCGTAACAATGAACCTTGGCCAAACCAGACACAAAAACGAAGGAGGAGCTCACGAAATGAATGCTTTATGAAAAAAACAATGAATGGTGTATGAAGAAGAAAAAGGAAGAAGTTAATAGGGTTACTGATGTGGCTCCATGTGGAGCTTGTAGGCCTTGGATCTTCTTCATCAATGGATTTCTTTGCTTCTTGAGGTCTGATCGCAGCAGAATAGAGAAGGAGAAAGATGAATGGAGACGCCACTTCAAGTAGAAGATGAGTCTAGAAGAAGCTCACCACCATAGGAAGCCATGCATAAGAGCTTGAAGGTAGAAGAAGATGAATGAAGGAAGAGGAAGAGAAGAGCATGAAATTTAGTGCCTTTAAAGAAGTCTGAACTTTAAAGTTTAATTCTCAAATGATCAAAGTTGAAAAAATGCACACACATGACCTCTATTTATAGCCTAAGTGTTACACAAAATTGGAGGGAAATTTGAATTTCAATTCAAATTTCACTTGAATTTGAAATTGAATTTGTGGAGCCAAATTTTGGAGCCAAAATTTTACTAATTATGATTAGTGAATTTCAGTTATGATTCAAGCCACTAATCCAAGATCAATTCCAAGATTCTCCACTAAGTGTGCTTAGGTGTCATGAGGCATGTAAAGCATGAAGGACATGCACAAGGTGTAACTATATGATATGGCAATGGGGTGTAGTAAGCAAATGCTCAACTCCCCCTCTAAAATTTAATTGGATTGGGCTTCTACCAATTCAATTATATTTATTTCCCAACACACACATCAAATATTCACTTAGTGCATGTGAAATTACAAAACTACCCCTAATACAAAAACTAGTCTAGGAACCCCAAAATACAAGGGTTGAAAAATCCTATATTTCTAGGGTACCCTACCTACATTATGGAGCCCTAAATACAAAGACCAATTGTCGCAACGTGCCCTTCGCGGGCGAGCGAGGGCGAGGCTCACAGGTGCGCTTTCCAAAGGAGGAAAGATGCGCGGAGTCGCCACCAACGTTTATTTGTGGGAAACGTCGGAAAAACCGAAGGAAACCGGTCAAAATGAAAATTCTAAGTTCGGGAGTTGTATTTACGCTTGAGGAAGGTATTAGCACCTCTCACGTTTGTCTCAAAGGACAACAGCCTATTTTCAGAATTGTGGAAATTGCGTCATCTTAACTTTTAGTTCTTTTTATTTTTTTTGAGGTCGACAAAAGCGGGACTTTTGCTCCTACGTACCCTCTATCAAAGAGGAAATCAGACCTACGTAGTTCTTTCTTAAGCGTGAATCAAGCGATTCTTTTTACTTGAGAGGTGATCATTTTAAGGCGTTGGACCCTAAAAATGATCCATTTTACTTGGTAAGAAACTGAAATGATAAACTTTCAAAACCCTATTTTTGTGGACGAGCTTGACTAGGCGAGTTGATTTTAGCCTTAGTTTCACATTAGTTATTTAGTCAATTCAATTAAGAATGAGAAATCCCAAAGAGAAAACGTCCGATTGATCTTTCGCTTTTATTTTACTAAAAGGTATTTTTTGATTATTATATTATTATTTTACCTCTTTTTTGATTTCCAACGTGGTTACAGCACGACCGAACGGTCGGAATTCATTTTAACCAAATTAACGGATGATACAATTCAAATGATCGGTGGAAATTTATTTTATTTTTAGATTAAGCGAGAAATGACTTAAATAAATGGCTTAAACACGTCAAAAGGGGGTATAAAAAGCAAATGAAAACGAGAATAAAAATACATGAAACAAAATGTGGACCACCACGGGTACATAGAATGAATTGAAAAGCTTGGTTTGAGGTACTTACCCGTTGAAGACTGAAGAAAACGAAGAACGAATGATGAATCTTGAAGAACGGTCGAGAATCAACGCGTAATTACTCACGGAAACGTTACGGAAGCGCCTCGGCTTGGATTTTCTTCACGGAACTAATTTTTCTCAGCAATTTCGAGAGAGAGAGAAGTGCCTAAGGGGCTAAACCCTTTTCTTCTTCACTTCTCCCCCTATTTATAGCAAAATAGGGGAGAAGCTTGCCGCCCAGCTCGCCCAAGCGAGCTCAGCTAGCCCAGGCGAGCAAGGTTGCTTCCTCCAGAAGCAAAAGCCTTCTGGAGGAAGGATCTGGAAGGCCCAAGTGGGCCAGATTGCTATTTGCACCCCCCTTTTTACTAAGTGCACCCCCTTCTATTTTTTTGGTAATTCTTTTTCCGTAACGTTATGAAACTTTACGAATTTCGTAACGATACTTATTTTCCTTCCGCAAGGATACGAATCCTTACGGATTATCTATTTACTCTTTTTTTAGCTTTCGAAGAAGTTACGGAAACTTACGGATTGTGCAAAAACACCTCTTTTCGATTTCTGAGATGTCTCGGGACTTCATTTATTGTGCAACAAGGGACTCCAAGTATCTCAAAGCGGCTAACCAAAGGTTGCATGTCATCAAGTAATAATCCCCGGACGAAATTAGGGTATGACAGTTGCCCCTCTTTATTTACCTCTCATCGGAGATAAGAGGAAAGCAAAGATAGGACACTGATTTCCTCCGTCCTGCCCTATCTGTGATGACGACTCTTGTCTCTACTCCTTCTTTTTTCTTCTGCACAAAACAAAATACAAACAACAACAAGAACAACGAACATAATATACATATACACATATACACATATTTGGCGAAGGAACCGATCCGGAAAACAACAGACTAACGTGTTTCCCAGTCACCAGAGGCTTCGCGCCTGATAATGGGGGACACATGAATAGCGCTAGGCAATGACATTCATGGAGCTCCGAAAAAGGGTGGAGAATGGAGGATTGCCTTGAGGGTCCGCACTTAGGCAATCATGAAACACAACTCCAAACTCGAAAGTGGAGGACACATGAACAGCCCTAGGCAATAACATTCATGTGGCTCCAAAAAAGGGGGAGAATGGAGGATTGCCTTGAGGGTCCGCACTTAGGCAATCATGAAACTCAGCTCCAAACTCGAAAGTGGAGGACACATGAACAGCGCTAGGCAAGAACATTCATGGGGCTCCGAAAAAGGGTGAGAATGGAGGATTGCCTTGAGGGTCCTCACTTAGGCAATCATGAAACACAGCTCCAAACTCGAAAATGGAGGACACATGAACAGCCCTAAGCAATAACATTCATGTGGCTCCGGAAAAGGATGAGAATGGAGGATTGCCTTGAGGGTCCTCACTTAGGCAATCATGAAACTCAGCTCCAAACTCGAAAATGGAGGACACATGAACAGCCCTAAGCAATAACATTCATGTGGCTCCGAAAAAGGGTGAGAATGGAGGATTGCCATGAGGGTCCTCCCTTAGGCAATCATGAAACACAACTCCACACTCGAAAGTGGAGGACACATGAACAACCCTAAGCAATAACATTCATGTGGCTTCGGAAAAGGATGAGAATGGAGGATTGCCTTGAGGGTCCTCACTTAGGCAATCATGAAACACAGCTCCAAACTCGAAAGTGGAGGACACATGAACAGCCCTAAGCAATAACATTCATGTGGCTCCGGAAAAGGAAGAGAATGGAGGATTGCCTTGAGGGTCCTCACTTAGGCAATCATGAAACACAGCTCCAAACTCGAAAGTGGAGGACACATGAACAACCCTAAGCAATAACATTCATGGTGCTCCGGAAAAGGATGAGAATGGAGGATTGCCTTGAGGGCCCTCACTTAGGCAATCATGAAACACAACTCCAAACTCGAAAGTGGAGGACACATGAACAGCCCTAAGCAATAACATTCATGTGGCTCCGGAAAAGGATGAGAATGGAGGATTGCCTTGAGGGTCCTCACTTAGGCAATCATGAAACTCAGCTCCAAACTCGAAAATGGAGGACACATGAACAGCCCTAAGCAATAACATTCATGTGGCTCCGAACAAGGATGAGAATCGAGGATTGCCTTGAGGGTCCTCACTTAGGCAATCATGAAACTCAGCTCCAAACTCGAAAATGAAGGACACATGAACAGCCTTAAGCAATAACATTCATGTGGCTCCGAAAAAGGGTGAGAATGGAGGATTGCCTTGAGGGTCCTCACTTAGGCAATCATGAAACACAGCTCCACACTCGAAAGTGGAGGACACATGAACAGCCCTAAGGAATAACATTCATGTGGCTCTGGAAAAGGATGAGAATGGAGGATTGCCTTGAGGGTCCTCACTTAGGCAATCATGAAACACAGCTCCAAACTCGAAAGTGGAGGACACATGAACAGCCCTAGGCAATAACATTCATGTGGCTCCAAAAAAGGGGGAGAATGGAGGATTGCCTTGAGGGTCCGCACTTAGGCAATCATGAAACTCAGCTCCAAACTCGAAAATGGAGGACACATGAACAACCCTAAGCAATAACATTCATGTGACTCCGAAAAAGGGTGAGAATGGAGGATTGCCTTGAGGGTCCTCACTTAGGCAATCATGAAACACAGCTCAAAACTCAAAAATGGAGGACACATGAACAGCCGTAAGCAATAACATTCATGTGGCTTCGAAAAAGGGTGAGAATGGAGGATTGCCTTGAGGGTCCTCACTTAGGCAATCATGAAACACAGCTCCAAACTCGAAAACAGAGGACACATGAACAGCCTTAAGCAATAACATTCATGTGGCTCCGAAAAAGGGTGAGAATGGAGGATTGCCTTGAGGGTCCTCACTTAGGCAATCATGAAACACAACTCCAAACTCGAAAATGGAGGACACATGAACAACCCTAAGCAATAACATTCATGTGGCTCTGAAAAAGGGTGAGAATGGGGAATTGCACTAAGCAATCACTACGCATGACTCCAAACTCGAAGGTGGAGGACGCATGAACGAAAACGCAATTCATGGGGCTCCGAAAAAGATTGGCAGGACCGAACGGTCCACCGGGTTTTTCCACCTAAAAGGAAAACATGCTTTTTGCAAAGAAAAATAAATCATTCGCGAGAGCACCACATCTTAGAGAAACAATATACTTGTGCCAAGGGTAATCTTCCTTGTAACCGAGAATGAAGGGTAGGATGTCAACTTCTAGCTTTCAAATGAACACGCAGGGGAAACATCGAGCTAAGCTGAAAATAAATCACTCATTGTGTGTAAAACTCACAAGGCAAGTGTTTTATCCTATTCCCAAACCATAACTGCACCATGACTCTATTTTGCACGCGACTTCCTATCGAATCAAAGATCAACCGTACGATCACGGACCAATAGGATTTTCTCGAGGTCAGCGTTTTTGGAGAGGAAGCTGGGTGTTTCGGTCTTTTCCTCTTTGTTCATGTGGGGTGGGATATTGCCAGTCAAAAATGATTCTGAGTGGCAATCTGGCTTTGAAGAATTTCTGTCCTCTTTCTTTCATTGAGGAGATTCCGCTGTCCTTTCTTTGGGAAATCGGGTTTAGCATTCTATTTGCTCTCCCTTGAGGAGATTCCGCTGTCCTTTGCTTCGGGGGAAAGAATGAGGATTCCTTTTTCACAGGCCAAGGTTCAAAAAGGTCTAAGGTTGTGTTTCAATGGGGTCTTTTACCGTGGGAACCCAATCTTGATATATGGGGCGAAATAAATTTGGGTGTCAAGGTGTCGGTCTCGGGCCGAACTTCCATATTATTCCATAAGGCACGCGTGACAATGATGATTTGAAAATAACGTGCAAAATTAGTCATGGCTACAGCCAGGTGGGCACTTAAGCATCCTGTTTATGGCATTGTGATACTACGGTTGGGAATTTACACAGACAAACCCAAAGTTTCCAAGTTATGTTCTTTTATCAGTTCAATGAATTCGTCCATCCTTATCTCGGTTCATTCCGGAAAATAAACTCTTAGCATCAGTCCCTTGTTTCCAGAAGATGCGCTTGCTCTTTACGAATGATTTATACTTCTTAACTATAACATGTCGACCTTCGCGGTCTTTCTTTCTCTTTACTTTTTCTTGTTTTATTTTATATACGTTCACTAAACTATACACCCGTGGTCCTTTATGAGGAAAATCTTTCTTTGTACATCTATATTTTTATACATGACAAACTGTTTCTGTACACACATTAGAACTCTTCTCTTTACGTCACATAGTCTATATACAAACCCTATTCACATTCAAAGATTTTTCATTTTTCCCAATACGCACTTATGGTTCCCACAAAAGTTTCTTCATATACACTCGTTGCTCACACACACAAGGATTCCTTTCCACGCATCATTTACACACAAAGACCTTCTATACACATTTTCCTTTTACATACATGTATAGATAAAAACCTTTTTCTTTTCTTTATGAACATGACTTTTATTCACAACGCTTCTTTCTTTTTATTAGGATTTTTGGTTCATTTTATTTTTAGAACGACGTTCCTAAATGAAAAACTCTACACGGTTCCGGAATTTCAACAAACACTATTGACAACAATGAAATAAGTACCGACGTAACAACTCAAACGATATGTATGTACAAAAAAAAAGTCAAAACATGAAACAAACGTTAGTCCCTTAAGTCATGTAAATGATAAAGGATGAAACATAAAAGAACATGAATCTGGGGATCCCACGGTCATGTGGCTCCGCATGCCACCAGTCTCTTGGGACACGGTAACAAAAAGTAGGGTGGTCGACAAAAGCAGGGCTTTTGCTCCTACGTATCCTCAATTTGTGATGAGGAACTTAGACCTACGTAGTTCTTGGTAACTGTGAGACTAAAAATAGTCTCGGTGTTTTCTTCACCAAAATGCGAACATGCTTTAGTAAAGAGACAAAACTTCCAACTGATCAGAGCAACATATGCTTTTGGATGAAAAACAAAGTGTCTATCGGGGAAGGAGAGTATGCTGATGAAATCTTCTCATAACCGTAAATGAGATTTTGGATGTTAGCATTTCGTTTCTAAACGACCATTTAGAGGAAACACTGGGTCCAACAAAGATAGGAGAAAATCACTCAAAGTGTATCAATCTCACACAGGTAAGTGTTTTATCCTAATTCGGAACCATAGATATGTCATGACATGATTTTGCAAATCATTTCCTATCAAATCAAAGATTACATGCGTGATCATGGATCAATAGGACTTATTTTGGGAATGGTTTTTAGGTGGGGAATTTGGCTTTGAGTGTTTTTGCCTTTTCCTTTTTTGTTTTTGTTCAGTGCGGGGCGAGAAAGTCGCTAGTGCACAGGATTTTGATTGGCAATCAAAGGGAGAGGACCACTTTAGGTCGTGGTTTTCTTGTTTTTTTTAGTTTATTTGGTGACAATTCTGTATTGTTTAGATATTGTCTGGTCTAAAGACCTTTCTGCATGTTTCTTCTGTTTTCTTCCGATCCTTGATCGAGAATTTTTCTTTCTTTTTTTTTGTTGCTTTCTTTGATTGGGAATTTTCCTTCTCTTTGTGTCTTCTCCCTTTCTTGGATTGTGAATTCTCTCTTCTTTTTTTGTGTCTTCTCCCTTTCTTGGATTGGGAATTTTCCTTCTCTTTGTGTTTTCTTCCGAGGGTAAGGATTATGGTGAGTTAGGATTTTGGCTCAAGGCTTGTAGAACGGCTGGTCATGATACATGTCAAGATTTGGCCAGCGGTTCAGGGATAAAGGGGATGTCCTACATTATTTCCATGATACACATGCAACAATGATGATTAGGAAATTTTATGCAAAACTGGTCATGCATGCACCCATGTGGACACTCAAGCATCAAGTTTTATGGTCATGTGACACTAGGGCTCAGGATTTATTTTCCCTATTTTAAGTCAACCCATTGTTTCCAAAATACGTTCTTTTATTAATTTGTGCATTCATTCGAGTCCATTTTGGGTGTTCGAAAAAACTTTTCACAGCATTTATCCTTCAAATGTGTACACACATTTTTTCAAAAACTGGTTAAGATTAGTAAAATCTTTCAAAGGAAAGTTGGAAATTATCTCTTTTCACAAACATGTTGTTTTTTAGCTAGACAACTTATTATTATTATTATTATTATTATTATTATTATTATTATTATTATTATTATTATTTTATTATTTTTCTTTCTATTTTTTTCTTATTCTTTTCTTGCTCGCTCTCTCTTTTTTTTTCATGAGGTATTTTGCTACCTAAACATACATATATTTTTGTGAGGTATTTTGCTATATACATGCGTGTCCAAGGTATCCTTCTACCTAAACATACATATATATATTTTGTGAAGTATTTTTTGCTATATACATGCTTATCCAAGGTATCTTTCTACCTAAACATACATATATATATTTTGTGAAGTATTTTTTTGCTACATACATGCATATCCAAGGTATCTTTCTACCTAAACATACATATATATATATTTTGTGAAGTATTTTTGTTTACATACATGCATATCTTAGGTATTTTCACTACCTAATCATACATATATATATTTTGTGAGGTATGACTACCTTCCGAGCTTGTGCTTGTTTTATTTAAATTCCTAGGATCATGAGCAACTAGGTGTGTCCTACTATGACTTGAGAAACAAAAGTGATCAAATAACAAGCAGAGATTTAAAAGTTACTAGGTTGCCTCCTAGTAGCACTTCTTTAACGTCTTGAGCTGGATGCATGATGGCTTGTCGGTCACGGACCTAGTACTTTCCTTACCTTTGACTTTGGACTTGGTCGCCTATTGGTCGGCCATGGGTCGTAAGCAACGCTCTAACCTTTTTGTGGATGAGCTGAGGTAAACTCTAGAGGTGATGGCGGTGCATCTGTTGCCCGCTGCCGGCCATCCCCAGACTGCTGTGGTGTTTCGCCCTGTGCCTGCCTAGAGCCGCAGTACTTCTTGATGAAAGCTTGATTAGTAGGGGGCCTGATGCCCTTGTTGGAGGTGACAGGTACTCTGTAGAACTATGATGACGTGACCTTGCCGGGGGGAACGGGCACCCTGTAGGACTACAGAGGCTCGTAACCAGAGCTGGAAACCCCAGGGCCCTGTTGGACTTCTTCGGGTCCACTGGGTGTCTTTGTGGGTGCGATTCCTGCAAACAAATAGATGGTATCAGAAATCAGTTGAACCATCTGTATACTTACCTATGTCACGATGGCATGACCTCGCTGGGGGAACGGGCACCCTGTAGGACTACAGAGGCCCGTAACCAGAGCTGGAAACCCCGGGGCCCTGTTGGACTCCTCTGGGTCCACTGAGTGTCTTTGTGGGTGCGATTCCTGCAAACAATAGATGGTATCAGAAATCAGCTGAACCATATGTATACTTACCTATGTCATGATGGCATGACCTCGCTGGGGGAACGGGCACCCTGTAGGACTGACAGAGGCCTGTAACCAGAGCTGGAAACCCTAGGGCCCTGTTGGACTTCTTCGGGTCCATTGGGCGTCTTGTGGGCGCGATCCCTGCAAACAATAGATGACATCAGAAATCAATTGAACCATGTGCATACTTACCTATGTCATGACGGCACAAACCAACCGATACATCTGCAGGGGGAGATTGGCATTATGGTCGCCAGGCAGAATGTTACTAAATAACAACGTCATCCATATCCATGTAAAAGTGGTCATGTTGGTGTGCATGATCCACACTCGTTTTTTTGCAGCGGCACGGGTGAAATCTTGCCCCGGTATGCATAGTAGATGCATGATAGCCTCCCTCTCTGGATGTGCTCGCACAGTTGGTTGCCCTCTAATATCAGGGGGTGGCCCAGGAACTGATAAAAGGAAACTACTGGCCCCTTAACCGGGAGCGCAAGTCTCGGTTAAGCATCTAAGGGCAAAGGACCTTATATTCTCCTAAGGTGTGAATATGGAGCACACTGAAAATGAGGATGCGTAGCCCTCTAAAGGCGAGGGCGTGCAGCCCTCTGCAGGCGAGGATGTGCAGTCCTCTGATGGCGAGGACATATAGTCCTCTAAAGGTGATAGGTACTAGTACCCAAGGGTCCACCTTTATGAGAAAGCAAGAGATCGACTCATCGAGGGGGCCGGTCATCCAACAAGATTGGATACGAGATGTAGGAAATCTATGCAGTTAACATGTTTTTTAGGGATGCAGACGCATGCAACCTTTGTCGTGAAATTTGGTAATGCTGACCTCATATGAAACAATGCAATGCAATGGAAAGTTGTACAATGTTCATGACATTCTTTCCCTACTTTGTGATTTTGATTTTGATTAAAATTTTTTTTTGGAAAACACAGATTGACTGTCCTTTTGAAAAAGGTGATAATTCATGCAACCTTATCCTATCTTTTGCAAATCTCTCAAGGAACTCCCTTAGAGTGTATGTTCTGTTTGATTTAGTCACTTGACCATTTTGGAGTGACGGCAATGGAGCTGTTTGACGTTAAATCAATCTATTGAAATTCCAGGGTTTGTCTCCCCCTCCCCCTTTTTCTCTGTTAAAAAAACATCGATGGGTGAGAACTTTTGATCTGCCCCTATGTTCACTTGAGGCTCATGCACGATGCCCCTCATTGCCCCAGTGTAAGGCTTCGAGGTACCAATTGTTATCTTTTGTCATGACCTTGTAGCTGGGAACCTATTGGGTGAAAACTTCTAATCTGCCCCTAGGTTCGCTTGAGGTTTTTGCATGGTGCCTTTCATTGCCCCAGTGTAGGGCTTTGAGGTACAATCGTTGTCTTTCGTCATGACCTTGTAGCAAGGAACCTATTGGGTGAGAACTTCTAATCTGCCCCTAGGTTCATTTGAGGTTTATGCATGGGGCCTTTCATTGCCCCAGTGTAGGGCTTAGAGGTACCAATTGTTGTCTTGTTTTCACAACCTCGCAGTGAGGAAGAATGAAAGATGCAGTTGATTCTTGCAAAAAGAATTTTCCAAGGACGAGAAATAGTTGAAGGATCTTTCAGTTGATGGATTAAGTCAAATGACTCCTATGTAGAAGCAAGATGTTTTGATGTCTTGATGATGCTAAAGGATCAAGTGCTTCTAAGTTTTATTCAAGACAAGAATCCAAGAAAATCAAGATATATGATCAAGTTGATCTCTAGAATCTTTACGAAGAAGTTTCCAAATTGAAAAAACAAAAGGTTTGACCAAAGAATTCTATCATTTCAAATTGAGATTTTCTTTCCGGTAATCGATTACCAGCAGCTGAAAATGTTTATCACAGTCACTAGAAATTTGAATTCAAAATTTATAATGTGTAATTGATTACACATGGATGGTAATTGATTACCAGCAGTTTATTGAATGTTTTAATTCAAATTTTTAAAACCTGTAATCGATTACCTAAGTCTTGTAATCGATTACCAGAGGGGATTTTCAGAAAATAATTTCCAAGAGTCACATCTATCAAATGTTTTATGAATGGCCATCAAAGGTGACTTGGAAACATGAACTTAAAGGGAGTTTTCATTGCCCAAAAATTTTATCCTCTCAAAAGATTAAGAGTTTTTTCTGAACTGAATTGTTTTATCCTCTCAAAAAGATTCCTTGGTCAACCACTTGCATATTCAATAAGGAATTTTGGTTGATCTTCATTGTACAATCTATCTTTTTTAAGAGAGATTTCTTCTTCTCTTCTTCTTATTTTTGAAAAGGGATTAAGAGACCGTGTGTCTCTTGTTGTAGAGGATTCCTGAACACAAGGGAAGGGTTGTCCCTGTGTGCATTGTTAATCCGAAAAGAGAGAGTGAAAGTTTAATTGGGGAATAATCTTCGTATCTTAATTCAACCCCCCTTTTTCTTAAGGTAACTAAGGCCATTTATCCAACATCCTATTCTTGATAACTCACTTCTCTCTAAAAAGACAAACTTTCCGAAATGATAAAATGAGGTCACATGAATGTCTTGAAAACATAGTCAATCAAATGCTTTTTTTTTCTTTTTGAACTCCCTTTTTTATTTTTATTTTGAAACTTATTTGTTTTGAACTTTACTTGTTGATTTACGGCACCCCCACCAATGTGCAAGACGAGTAATCTCTGATTGAACGGTCTTGGAAGTCCAAACTCAGGAGCACAGGTCGCTTGAGCAAATAGACCAATGGCTTGCACCCATATTCCGGTGAAAGTTGAATAAGCAAAGATGCGTTTGCGAGAGGATGAGGGACAAAGATATCAACTTTATCCATTTCTTTTAACATTGTAACTGTGGTTTACAATAATGGTACAAACTTGAAAATCCTGATGGGTCATTAGAGACATCTAACAACAGCTTTCAAAATTGCCCCATGTGTGGCATCTCTTGTCAATGTCAGGATTTACACGCGATTCTCCTCAAATTTCAGCCAGCCCGCATCAATTAGACCTTGCACCTTACGCTTCAGGCCCCTAAAATGCTCAATGGAATGCCCCGGGGCTTCTCCATGACAAGCACACGTTGCGTTCGAGTCGTATTCTCGGAGAAATGGAGGTTGATGAACCTTGGTTGGGGTTATGGCTACCATTGAATTATCAAGTAGATATGGGAGCAAGTCAGCATAGGACACTGGAATTGGGGTGAATTCTACAGGCTTTCTCGCTGCAAAATTCATTTCTTGGTTGGTGTTTTGGTTTATGCTAAAGGTGGTGTTTGTCATTGGAAGTGCGGTAGGTAGACTTTGTGGTTGTTTTAGGGATGGCCTTTGTGGATAACTGGGCGGTGGGTAAGGAGAATGTTGGTTATTGGCTGAGTAATGACATTGTTGGGTTGGTGGAAAACTTGGCTGTATAGGAATGGCAGTCACAGCAGGATGACTAAATTTGCCTCTTTTCAGACCCACATCGATCCTTTCGGTGGTGAAGACCATATCATCAAAGCTTGAGGGTGTGTAGCCCACCATCTTTTCATAGTAGAATACTGGTAACATGTCTACTATCATTGTCATCATTTTTTTTTCCGTCATTGAGGTGTCACTTGAGCTGCCAGGTCTCTCCACCTTTGGGCATATTCTTTGGAAAGATCCGTGCCCCCCCTTTTTGCACATGTTCTGTAATTGCATCCTATCCGAAGACATTATACTGACACTGCCTAACGAAGGCAACCACTAGGTCCTTCCAAGAATGGACTCGGGAAGATTCCAAGTTAGTGTACCAGGTAACAGCTACCCCAGTAAGACTTTCTTGGAAGAAATGTATCAACAATTCCTCATCTTTTGCGTATGCCTCCATCTTCCGATAATACATCTTTAGATGGTTCTTGGGGCAAGTAGTCCCCTTGTACTCGTCAAAGTCCAGCACCTTGAACTTGGGAGGGGTGATGATATTGGGTACTAGGAACAACTCTTCTAGGTTAGCAAAGGCATAATCTTCACCTCCTCCAATGGCCCTGAGCCTTTCCTCTAGATGATCCAACTTTCCCATTTTTGTCATTGCATGAGGGTTTTTACTTGTTATGGAATGCAAAAGGTGTAGTTGTGGGTTATACTGAGGGCCTTCCGAAGTGTTTTCAAGGGGTATACCACCAACTGCTTGCCCTTCAGTGGCATACCCGAGCCAAGGCTCGAAGTCGGCTAGATTGTGATAGGGAATTTCATGTGTCTCCCCCACGGTTTAAGAGACATGTGCATGATCAGTTTGGGGTTGTTGGCTCTCAATGGGTATAGGAGTGGAGTTATTGACATTCTTATTGGGAGTGTACGCCACATTGGGTGGCGTATAGTTGAGAGCCAAACCATATGGCGGGAAGGCGTGCTCGTTTTGAATTTGCACATCATGGGGGCCGCCCGTACTTCCCAAATCTTTGCCTACCATATCTGAGGTTGGATGATTCATTTGGTTGATGCCGGATGGGGACATAAGGTTCACCTTAGCAACAACACTGGTAGCGGCAATTGCAACCGCATTGGCTTCCATTATCTTCTTCACGCTCATCATGGCCTCCATCATTGCGGCAATTTGCTCTTTCATGGCCTCCATGTCGGCCTCCATCTACTCTTGTACCTTCTATGCTTTACCCATTACTCTAACTCTAGCACAGGTTCGGTGAGGGCACCGTAAAGCATGCTTTTTTTTTCTTTTTTATAATAATGATTAGGTTTTCTTTTTCTTTTCAAGGAAAGAATGCAATGAGCAATGCAACCAATGAACAAAATGGATGTATGCGAATGATGCACAATTGAAGTATTGCGAATTTTACACAGGATATGGGGTTGAATCAATTTAGATTTTCAACATGGTCCATGACATCTCCGTCAAGGTGAAACTGGAAGTAACAGGGACATCAGCAGCCCTAAATGTGTTTGGCAGTAGACGAAGCAGCGATGTAACACGATCTTTCTTTTGCCCCAATTTTTTGCAAGATGGTTACTTCCATGCTTCAACTTGACTCGATGAACCTTTTCGTAAAAGCACGAGCTTGGTTCAACCCCATAACCCAGGGAATGGCAATTTTGATCGCCAATACTTCATCAACAATTCATAGGGATGCAAGACTCGAGAATATGCATGCTATGCATGGAAAATGTAATTATGAGATTTGAGATGCCCGAAGAAACATCCTTTCTTAGTTAACCATGCATTAGGTACCATGTTCAATCATTTTGTTTTTAAGTCTGTGTTTTTTTTTAATTTTAGAAATGGGTTTATGATCCCAACATGGTTGGTTCATGGTACCTAACACATGCAACTAAGAATGCATCATGAATTTTCATGCTTTTTTTTTTTTGTTTTTGTCAGTTGAAGGGGAAAACGCAAGGGTCACGCATGAGCAAACATGAAAACAATTAGTATGCAATTTGTAGATCAAAAAGTTTGTTGAACACATATGCATGATGATGCAATGACTCATGCAAAATGTGATGTGATAACGGACAAATGCAGGAACGATATGTTCATTATGATGCTGAAGAGATGTTTATACGGTGCATGATATGAATGCATTTACGGACACGAGAGCCCGAAAAATTATCTCTCCTTATTGCGCATTTGGGGGGCGCAGTGCCCCATGTGTGCAGTTAAGAAGACGATATGGATCTTCCGGCTTCCCATGACAAAAGACGAGACCCACATACAACGCATGTGTGACGGTATGATGCAGATGCGCATGCATGAAACGGAAAGAAAACAACATAAAGGGGTAATTCACACATACGAGACTGCAGGGATCCAACTTTAATGCTACGTTTTGGGCATGATGGCGCCTCAACGTAGTATTAAAAAGGTTACGTATTACTCTAAAGAAAACAAACATCACTAGCAAAAACTATAAACCAAAAATGCATGAGAACGAATGGCACAGGAGCGTGTTTGCTCTTTGCCCCTATTTGGGAACCTATTGGACAATATCTAGGGATCTCAAATAACTACCCCCCAACAATTCATAACTCACACGGCTGTTTTCTAGAGGTATCATCACTCAAGATAATATTATTGTGGCGGTATGGAATACCAGCGACAACACATTATAAAGAGAGAAAGCTCTAGACGAGGTTTCACTATTATCAAGCAAGTCGGAGACCTAGCATGATGATAGATTCACCTCCACTCCTTAAATTCCCATGGACCCGGGTGTGGGGCCCCTTTTTTACTTAAACCCGTGGGTGCTTAGAATGCAGTGTAAAGAATGCGAAATAGACAACAATTATTTACATTTTACACAGTTTCAACTAATGCACACACGAAGTTTCACAAATCCACAATTCCTTAAAATAGGCCTAACTCACAAAAAATATCCCCAGTGGAGTCGCCAACTGTCGCAACGTGCCCTTTGCGGGCGAGGGAGGGCCAGACTCACGGGTGCGCTTTCCAAAGGAGGAAAGATGCGCGGAGTCGCCACCAACGTTTATTTTTGGGAAACGTCGGAAAAACCGAAGGAAACCGGTCAAAATGAAAATTCTAAGTTCGGGAGTTGTATTTACGCTTGAGGAAGGTATTAGCACCTCTCACGTTTGTCTCAAAGGACAACAGCCTATTTTCAGAATTGTGGAAATTGCGTCATCTTAACTTTTAGTTCTTTTTATTTTTTTGAGGTCGACAAAAGCGGGGCTTTTGCTCCTACGTACCCTCTATCAAAGAGGAAATCAGACCTACGTAGTTCTTTCTTAAGCGTGAATCAAACGATTCTTTTTACTTGAGAGGTGATCATTTTAAGGCGTTGGACCCTAAAAATGATCCATTTTACTTGGTAAGAAACTGAAATGATAAACTTTCAAAACCCTATTTTTGTGGACGAGCTTGACTAGGCGAGTTGATTTTAACCTTAGTTTCACTTTAGATATTTAGTCAATTCAATTAAGAATGATAAATCCCAAAGAGAAAACGTCCGATTGATCTTTCGCTTTTATTTTACTAAAAGGTATTTTTTGATTATTATATTATTATTTTACCTCTTTTCTGATTTCCAACGTGGTTACGGCACGACCGAACGGTCGGAATTCATTTTAACCAAAATTAACGGATGATACAATTCAAACGATCGGTGGAAATTTATTTTATTTTTAGATTAAGCGAGAAATGACTTAAATAAATGGCTTAAGCACGTCAAAAGGGGGTATAAAAAGAAAATGAAAACGAGAATAAAAATACATGAAACAAAATGTGGACCACCACGGGTACATAGAATGAATTAAAAAGCTTGGTTTGAGGTACTTACCCATTGAAGACTGAAGAAAACGAAGAACGAACGATGAATCTTGAAGAACGGTCGAGAATCTTCGCGTAATTACTCACGGAAACGTTACGGAAGCGCCTCGGCTTGGATTTTCTTCATGGAACTAATTTTCCTCAGCAATTTCGAGAGAGAGAGAGAAGTGGCTAAGGGGCTGAACCATGTTCTTCTTCACTTCTCCCCCTATTTATAGCAAAATAGGGGAGAAGCTTGCCGCCCAGCTCGCCCAGGCGAGCTCAGCTAGCCCAGGCGAGCAAGGTTGCTTCCTCCAGAAGCAACAACCTTCTGGAGGAAGGATCTGGAAGGCCTAAGTGGGCCAGATTGCTATTTGCACCCCCTTTTTACTAAGTGCACCCCACTTCTATTTTTTTGGTAATTCTTTTTCCGTAACGTTAAGAAACTTTACGAATTTCGTAACGATACTTATTTTCCTTCCGCAAGGTTACGAATCCTTACGGATTATCTATTTACTCTTTTTTTAGCTTTTGAAGAAGTTACGGAAACTTACGGATTGCGCAAAAACACCTCTTTTCAATTTCTGAGATGTCTCGGGACTTCATTTATTGTGCAACAAGGGACGCCAAGTATCTCAAAGCGGCTAACCAAAGGTTGCATGTTATCAAGTAATAATCCCCGTACGAAATTAGGGTATGACACAAATAAATAATGAAATCCTAATCTAATATGTACAAAGATAAGTGGACCCAACCTTGGCCCATGGGCTCAAAAATCTACCCTGAGGTTCATGAGAACCCTCAGGCCTTCTTCAACAGCTCTAGCCCAATCCTCTTGGAGCATCTTGCTCATGGCTCTTGTAACTAGTCCCTTCTTAGGGAGGATTGCATCATTCCCTCTCCCTTGAAGAGGATTTGACCTCAAATCTGTCGATTCATCCTCCTCAATATCAGCTCCACCTGCAAAAGGAATTAAATCAGAAATATTAAAAGTGGTACTAACTCCATACTCTTCTGGGAGGTCCAACCTATAGGCATTGTTATTGATCCTCTTCAAGACTTGAAAAGGTCCATCCCCTCTAGGGCTAAGTTTGGATTTCCTTTTAGTAGGGAATCTATCCTTCCTAAGATGGAGCCAAACCCAATCCCCCTCATTAAGAACTAGCTCCTTTCTTCCTTTATTGCCTTTAGTTGAATACACCGTTGTTTGGTTCTCTATTTGGTTCTTAACCCCTTCATGCAACTTCTTTACAAACTCTGACCTAGATTCCCCTTCTTTATGTATAAAAGAAGTGTCAAGTGGGAGGGGAATGAGGTCTAAGGGTGTTAGGGGATTGAACCCATAGACAAGCTCAAAAGGGGATTGCTTGGTGGTTCTATGAACCCCCCTGTTGTAGGCAAATTCTACATGAGGAAGATACTTATCCCAAGACTTATGGTTGCCCTTCAGAAGAGCCCTTAAAAGGGTGGATAAAGACTTATTCACTACCTCTGTTTGCCTGTCAATTTGTGGATGACAAGTGGTAGAGAAAAGAAGTTTTGTTCCTAGCTTAGCCCATAAGGTTTTTTAGAAGTGGCTAAAGAACTTATCATCTCTATCTGACACAATGGTCCTAGGTAAACCATGGAGTCTCACAACTTCCCTGAAAAAGAGTTTTGAGATGTGGGAAGCATCATCCACCTTGTGGCATGGTATAAAGTGTGCCATCTTGCTAAATCTATCCACTACCACAAAGATAGAGTCTACACCTCTTTGGGTTCTAGGAAGGCCAAGGACAAAGTCCATACTAATGTCTACCCAAGGTGTAGATTGGATGGGTAAGGGTGTGTATAGCCCATGAGGCATCACCCTAGACTTGGCTTGTAAACAAGCCACACACCTAGTGCAATGCTTATGGACATCTTTCTTCATATGGGGCCAATAAAACTTTTCTTTGAGTAAGACAAGGGTCTTGTCTATCCCAAAGTGGCCCATGTGCCCACCCTCATGGGTCTCTTTCACAAGTAATTTCCTAATGGATCCTTGGGGTATGCAAAGCTTTCCCTCTTTGAACAAATACCCCTCAGCCAAATAGAATCCATCTTGGGCCTTTTTCCCACAACTCTTGTAAATGGGAGAGAAATATTCATCTAAAGCATACAAGTCCCTAATGTTATCAAATCCTAAAATTTGAGCTCATAGGGAGCAAAACAATGTGTGTCTCCTAGAGAGGGCATCAACTACCACATTTGTTTTTCCCTTTTTGTATTTGATAACATATGGAAATTGCTCTAGGTACTCTACCCATTTTGCATGCCTTTTGTTTAACTTGTTTTTCCCTCTAATGTACTTAAGTGATTGATGATCACTATGAATGACAAATTCCTTGGAAAGAAGTGATCGAGGCTGTACCCGAATCAAATAAACATTAAAAATACAGTATCTAGGAAGTGATCCTAGGTCGTCTCCCAACGAGCAATGGTCAACCAAACGTTCATAACAGATAGTAATAAAACAGTAACAAATTGGGGGGGGGGGGTTGTTTGTTTTTGTAAATTAAACAGCAAGCAAATTTGAATTAGAAAATAACAGAATTAAAACATGTTGCTTCCCCTTGATTCACAAGTAAATCTCTTATCCTTGGTTACAAAATTTATCCTTAATCAGTTCAACCACTTAATCCAACCCTAAATTAAATTACTAAGCGAAAATTAACATAAGGTTGCCATTATGTGATTAAGAAACACATACACCAATTAATCATGAACGAAACTGATCATTAAGCATGAACGTAAATTAAGCGCAAAGACAATTAATCAAGCACTAAGCATGCATGGATTAATAGCAACAAATACAGAGTAATTGGTGAAGAGGAAAAACTGATCAGAATTCAATAGTAATAACAAAACCTCAAAGAGAGCTGTGCTTGATCCTCAAGTGAAAACAACGCTGGAGACTTATTCTTCCATTAATCAGTAGAAAACAAAATTGTAGATTGAAGCAGAAATGAAATTGCAGAAAATGAATTTTATTCTACGTGAACAGTGCACATGAATTGTAAAAACTAGAATTCTAAAACCCTGAAATTATTCTCCTCTCCCAAAAACCTAAACTAAAACCCTGGTGCTGTTATATAGGTCCTCAGCCCCAAAGCTTACTAATCTATTTTCAGTCCAAGCCCATAAACGAAATAAAATAAAATCTGGACAAGATAAGATAAGATTGGATGAAATAAAATCTGGACAAAATAAAATCTAGATGAAATAAAATCTGGATAAGATAAGATTTGATAAAATAAAATTGTCTGCTCTCTTCAAGTCCAAGCCCAATTCTGGATTCAAGCTCAATTGCTTATAATTCTCCTAAAATTAAATTAAAAACACAAAATTAGTCAAGTAGGCCCAAATGATAAAACTGCATAATTAATTTGACAATTAAGGCTAATCAGTAATTAAAATGGTGACAAAAAGGGTTAAGAAATATGAGAAAATAATGACACATCAACAAGGTAATGTTCCTAAGTTTGGAGGGCACTTATTAAGGCATAAAGCTCTTTATCATAGGTAGGGTAGTTGAGGGTGGCACTATGAAGTTTTTCAATAAAATAAGCAATAGGGTGCCCACCTTGTAACAATACAGCTCCAACTCTCACTCCAGAGGCATCACATTCTAGCTCAAAAGTTTTAGAAAAGTCAGGAAGAGCTAGAACAGGTGCCTTAGTAAGCTTTTCTTTGAGAAAAGCAAAGGCTTGCTCTTGTTTTTCACCCCAGGTAAACGCCATATTCTTCTTCACCAGCTCATTGAGAGGAGATGCAATTGTAGAGAAATTAGGAACGAACCTTCTATAGAAGCTTGCTAACCCATGGAAGCTCCTAACATCTCCCACACTTTTTGGGGTGGACCATTCTTGGATGGCCTTGATTTTCTTAGGGTCCACTTGGACCCCATTTCTACCAACTACAAACCCTAAGAAAACTATATTATCTACACAAAATGTAACTTCTCTATATTTGCATAGAAGGTGTTTTTCCTAAGGACTGAAAGAACTTGCCTGAGATGTCCTAAGTGATCATCTAGGCTCCTATTGTACACTAAATTATCATCAATATAAGCAACTACAAATCTACCTATGAAATCCCTTAAGATATGATGCATAAGCCTCATAAAGGTGCTTGGTGCATTAGTGAGCCCAAAAGGCATCACTAGCCATTCATACAAACCAAACTTGGTCTTGAAAGCGGTTTTCCACTCATCACCCTTTTTCATCGTGATTTGGTGATAACCACTTTTAAGATCAATTTTTGAAAAGATATTGGCACCATGCAACTCATCAAGAAAACCATCAAGTCTAGGAATGGGGTGCCTATACTTTACAATGATGTTGTTGATGACCCTACAATCTGTACACATTCTCCACGTACCATCCTTTTTGGGCACTAACAACACTGGCACAACACATGGGCTTAGGCTCTCTTGGACCCAGCCCTTCTCCAACAATTCTTTAACCTGAGACTCTATCTCCTTAGTCTCCTGAGGGTTAGTCCTATAGGCTGGCCTATTAGGAAGGCTTGCTCCTGGGACTAAATCTATTTGGTTTTCTATTCCCCTTAAAGGAGGTAGCCCAGGGGGTATCTCTTTGGGAAATATATCACAAAATTCATGTAAGAGTTCTTGGACCTTTGGGGGTAAGGTCTCAAATGTAGGAATTGTGGAAGTGCTAAGGGATGTTTCCCTTGATAGGAGAATGTAGAAAGATTGTTTAAGAAGGAGTACTCTTTTAATATCACCTTTTGTTGCAAAATGATTTTCCTTCTTAACAATCTTCTTGGAGGAATCCTTTTCCTCTTTTTCCTTCCCCTTGGCCTTTGAAGACAAGGCCTTGCTATCTTTCTTTTTCTTTTGTTTTTCTAGTTTTTCTTCTTCATCCCTCCTATCTTTCATAGTTAGTTGATCTTTGGCCACCTGTGAAGGTGTTTAAGGATGCAACACAAATTTAGTGCCAAGATGGGTGAAGGTAATCTCATTAGTTAGGCCATTGTAAATGATCTTCCCATCAAATTGCCACGACCTTCCTAAAAGAATATGTCTTGCCTTTATGGGAACTATATCACAATTAACTTCATCCTTATATGTCCCAATGGAGAAAGGTACCTTCACTTGTTGGTTAACTATCATTTCACCTTGCTCATTGAGCCATTGAATTTTATAAGGTTTTGGGTGGGGAATGATAGTGAGGTTCAATTTGGAAACTAATCTTGTGCTACAACAATTGCAACAAGATCCACTATCCACAATGAGAGAACAAGTTTTATCTAAAATTTTGCATCTTGTATGAAAGATGTTCTCTCTTTGGGATTGAGATAGATCACAAGATTGACCTCCAATGAGCCTTCTAACCATTAAGAGGTCACCTTCTTCATGGGGGTAGACTTCCTGACTAGACTCTTCACCCCTTAATTCATCTTCACTTCCACTAGAGGAAGGGAACAAAGTAGTCTCCTCTTGACTACTATAAATGTCTTGACCCCTCATGATCATGGTTTTCTTTGTCGGGCATTGAGAGGCAATGTGACCTCTCCCAAGACATTTGAAGCATTTAATGTTGCTAGTCCTATCTTGGGAACTAGTCTTAAGGGTGTATTTCTCTATGGTCTTACCTTTATCTCCCTTGGGTTTTGAAGGTGCAGCCCCCAAAATTCCATGGGCTTGGTCCTTCCTTGGATAAGAGTGAAAGCCATAAGATTTCGAAGAAGGCTTTCTTTGCTCCACTCTTATACAAAGTTGGACTAGCTCATCTAGGTCTCTATATGGAAGGAGTTCAACCTTGTCCCTCACTTCCATATTAAGCCCACTAAGGAACCTAGCTATGCTTGTTCTTTCCTCCTTCCTAAGTCCAGCTCTTAAAAAGAGTAGTTTCATTTGTTGTCTATATTCTTCAACACTCATACTCCCTTGTCTAAGCCTTTGGAGGTTGTCCATAGCTCCCTTTCATAGTAGGAGGGAATATGCCTCTTCCTAAGGGCACTCTTAAGATCATTCCAATACTCTACTGGAGGATCCCCATGAATCCTTCGTTCCCTAATAAGGGAAGTCCACCAATAGAGGGCATACCCTTGAAAGTTAAGGGTAGCCAATGGAACTTTTCTCTCTTCGCTAATATGATGGCAAGAAAAGAGTTGTTCAACCTTCATTTCCCAATCTAAGTAAGCCACAACATTATCTTTTCCATGGAAATATGGGAGGCTAATGTTAACCTCTAGAGGCCTTCTATCCTTTTCTCTTCTTTGGGAGTGATGTTTAGTATGTGAACTATGGCGCCCTCTATAATAGTCGTTAAGTTCTTCACTTAAACTCTTGCAAGAGTCATGACTACTATAGGAGGCATGTTTTTCTCTTTTCATTTCTTTCATTATTTTTCTTCTTTCTTCCTCTCTTATTTTCTCTCTTTCATCTTGACTTATTTCTTCCACTCTTTTTTTTACCTTTTTCTTTTCTCTCTTGTTTTTCTTTCCACAACCTAAGGGATCTCAACTCATCTAATATCTTATACAAGGGGTCCTTAGGCGTAGAACCCTCACCATCAACACTAGATGAAGAATGAAGACTCATGTTGGTTCCTAAGTTATGGTTCTTTCTTGTTGGGGGTTTGAAAACAAAAGGTAAAAGAAACTATGGTTGAAACTAGCCAAAATAAACACTTAAAGAGGTGTGAAAGATAAGGTAAAAACTAATTGGTAAAAGGCAAACTATCTAGGTGGCTTGACAATATACGGTAAACTAGGCGAATACTAAGAGTGTTTGGATGACCACATTTAAGGTTCCCAACAAAACATTCACAATCCTAAGGAAAAATTTCCTAAAATTATTACACACAAATGGAAGTAGGGTGACCTATTGGAGGCTTCCAACTTACTTCCAATGAAAGGCCTTTTTGTTACAAAATTTGAAAACAATGAAAGTAAGTTTCTCAATTTCGGTGGTTGTTCTCTCTTTGGTGATTCACTCAATTTGGAGTGCTTCTTAGTCCAATAGCTCTTAAGGTGGTTTCCCCTTGCTTCTTGACTCAAATTCTTCAAGGGATGGCACCAATCCTCCTTTCTAATTCCCTATATGACAACTCACAAACAAGGAAACAAAGAGACAAACAATAACCAAAGACCAAAAAAATGAAATGAAAGCTATACCAACAGAGTTTTAACAAGACAAATTTTCAAGGATTATTCAACAATTAAAGCAATGAAAAACACATAAAAGCAAGCTAGGACTCAAAGAGAAACTTAGAATGGCTCTAGAGTAGAGTAAAAAAACTAAAAAAAAAAAACTCAAGAGACCTCTAATTTTGGAACTTGTTTTCATAGTAATTTTCAAATGAAATTTCATAACTAAGATTGGTATAAAATAGGCACCAATTATAGAACAAATTTCGAGTTAAAACAACAAGCACACTTACCTTTCACTTTTTTGTCTTGGACACTGATTTTCCTGCCAACTTGTGTGATTTTTCTTATTTTTTCCTTTTATCCAAATAGCTTGTTTCTTTTTTTATTATTTTGGTCCAGATGTCTAGAAAATTCAGTAAAACCTTCAGCTTAAAACTCGTAGTGATCAATTCTCAGAAATTTATACAAGTTCGTATGTTCAAGCTGCCAGAACCAGCAATTTCAACCTAGAAATCAAGAGTAGTATTTATGGTTCTTAAGGCTTGGATAGTTACAATTTGTGTTTGCTTATTGTTAGTCGGTGAATATGACTAACTTTTTTTGTATAAAACTTGTGTAAATTGTATCAAACTCTTCCAATTTTATGGTTATTTTGTAGTGTTATAAGTATTTTATGTTAAGTATAGGTAATAAATACTTAGTACTTCCATTTTGTGTGTTTAATAATAATTTTCTCTCAATTTCAGATTAATTAGGCAAGCTTTTAAAAGTTTTGTTTTTCACCTTCTCGCCAAGCCAATCTGCTAGCTTAGCGAGCGTCCGTTAAGTGCAACACTCATGGGCTAAGCGCGTGGAAGACACTGGAAGAAGATGAGTTGTACATGTTCACTAAGCACACCGCTTCATCTCACTAAGTGCACCACTTCAGTTCATCCGCTAAGCGAGAAAGGCACGTGCTAAGCTAAAATTCACTAATGTGCACTAAGCGGTCCATAATTGCGCTAAGCGCACGAGCACGAACAAGGCCACCTATTTAAGCCTGAAATCAGATTTTAGAAAGGGAGTTTGGATTGGGATTCAGAGCTTTGCATGTCTAGAGATTCTAGGGAGAGAAAGGTCCAAGTTCCAGAGTGTTTTGAGAGATTTTGTAGTGTGAAGATCTGCAGAGACTAGAGCTTGAAGCAGGAGCCGGTTTGAGAGCTTGAGATGAGTTTATGAGTGATTGTGAGATCCTAGAGGTGAAGGAGACATCCTCACCACTTGTATTTTTGCAATCTTTCATCTTGTTCTTCTCTTTGTTGTAAAGAAGGCTTCTTGGTTATGGAAAGCTAAATCCTCTGTTAGATCTTCCCTGTAGGTACCTAATGTAAATATATTTCTATCTATTTAATGATGTTTTGTGTGTTCTCTGTGCTATCTACTTTTCACTCCAGTATGCCTTTACCTTGATCACGTAGATGCATGCTTTGTTAGGTTCATTCAATAGTTGAAACTGGTCTGATTCTAAAGTCCTTGATAGTACAAGGCTAAGTTATTGTACTATCATGAGGAATTGGGGTGCAATAATTTAGTTGTGTATGTGTGTCTTAATGCGGTCCTGGTTGAGTTTAGTCCAACAAGATGAATCTACGGATGATGCTTGATCAGGATTAGGCTAAACTATCATGAGGAATTAGGGTTTAGTATATCAGGAGACACCATAGAAACACATGAACATTGTTAGATAGAGAATATCTTTTTAGCATCAGGCACCCATTAGGAAGGGCAATGTGTTTTCTACTTGTTTTTACACATCATTTCTCTCGCGCGATTTTCTTTATTTTTGCACATATAGTTTACACACCTGTTCATATTCACACTTATCTTTACACACCAGACACCTACTTGCTAAAATAGCTTACCAAATAACACAAGTTCCCCGAGAGTTCAATACTCGGTTCTTATCGTTTTATACTACTTGTGCGATCCGGTGCACTTGCCGGAAGCCAAACACTTATACTCAATTATCTTGAATAACACAATTCAATTGAGCTTAAGACTTATTTTGATTCATAAATCCAGCCACAACTCAGCACCACAACTCAAATTCATCATAGGCATCATGTAGGAAACTTAGAAAACAAAAAAAAAAGTTCAACAACAAGATTACTTTTGGGAATTGATTTAGAACATGTTATGAATTAAATAACATGCATGAATTAGACTCAAAATTCAAAAGATAGGCTAAGAATGACAAGAATACATGAACAAATGTATCTAGAATTCAATCAACAAAATAAAAATTCAACACAAACTTAGAACATAATGTGACAATTATTATCACTAAACATGACTCTAAGACAACATGGATTAAGTGATTTACACTTAGATTTTTGTTTTTTTCTCTAATCAATATTTTGGAAGAAAATTTAGATCTAAAGGTTCAACACAAGAAAATTATGACTGAAAAATGATAGAACCTAAAATCAACACAAAAACATGATTCAAGAGTAGATCTATAGAATTTGAACCATAGAGATGCAAGAACAATTGTAGATCTAAGATTTAATCGATTTTTTTTTAATCTACTCTAAAAAGCACCAAACCACAAGAAAATGGAGGATATACATGGAGAATAAGATGAATAACAAGGAATTAAAGTGAATTGACCGAACAAAAAGATAGAGGAAGTAGAAAAACATCACCCAAATGAAGAGGCTCTTGATACCACATGTTGTAGCTCCATGTGGAGCTTGTAGGCCTTGGATCTTCTTCATCAATGGATTCCTTTGCTTCTTGAGGTCTGATTGCAGCGGAATGGAGAAGGAGAAAGATGAATGAAGACACCACTTCAAGTAGAAGATGAGTCTAAAAGAAGCTCACCGCCATAGGAAGCCACGGATAAGAGCTCGAAGATAGAAGAAGATGAATGAAGGGAGAGGAAGAGAAGAGCACGAAATTTAGTGCCTCTAAAGAAGTCTGAACTTTGAAGTTTAATTTCAAATGATCAAATTTGAAAAAATGCACACACATGACCTCTATTTATAACCTAAGTGTCACACAAAATTGGAGGGAAATTTGAATTTCAATTCAAATTTCACTTGAATTTGAAATTGAATTTGTGGAGCCAAATTTTGGAGCCAAAATTTCACTAATTATGATTAGTGAATTTCAATTATGGTTCAGCTCACTAATCCAAGATCAATTCCAAGATTCTCCACTATGTGTGTTTAGATGTCATGAGGCATGTAAAACATGAAGGACATGCACAAAGTGTGACTATATGATGTGGCAATGGGGTGTAGTAAGCAAATGCTCACCTCCCCCTCTAAAATTTAATTGGATTGGGCTTCTACCAATTCAATTAAATTTATTTCCAAACACACACATCAAATATTCACTTAGTGCATGTGAAATTACAAAACTACCCCTGTCATACCCTAATTTCGTCCAGGGACTATTGCTTGATGGCATGCAACCTTTGATTGACCGCTTCGAGGTACTTGGCACCCTTTGTTGCATAATATGTGAAGTCCCGAGACGTGCCGGAAATCAAAAGGAAGCGTTGTTACGCAATCCGTGAAATTCCGTAACGTGCCGGAAATCAAAAGGAAGTATTGTTACGCAATCCGTGAGTTTTCGAAACTCTTTGAAAGCTAAAAAAGGAGTAATTATATGATCTGTAAGGTTCCGTAACCTTACGAAAAGAAAACAAGGATCGTTACGAAATTCGTAAAGTTTCATAACGTTACGGAAAAAGAATCACCAAAAAGAGCAAAGGGGTGTGTATTTAGTAAAAAAAGGGGTGCAAACAGTAACCAAGCCCACTTGGGCCTTCCAGATTCTTCCTCCAGAAGGCGGTTGCTTCTGGAGGAAGCAACTTGGCTCGCCTGGGCGAACTGAGCTCGCCTGGGCGAGCTGGGTGGCAAGCTCCTCCCCTATTTTGCTATAAATAGGGGGAGGAGTGAAGAAGAAAAGGGTTCAACCTTCTTGGCACTTCGTATTCACTTGAAATTGCTGAGGAAAATTGTTTCCATGAAGAAAATCCAAGCCAAGGCGCTTCCGTAACATTTCCGTGGGTGATTTCGTGAAGATTTTCAACCGTTCTACGTCATTCATCGTTCGTTCTTCATTGTTCTTCGGTCTTTAACCGGTAAGTACCCCAAATCGAACTTTTCAATTCATTCTATGTACCCGTGGTGGTCCCCATTTGTTTCGTGTACTTTTATTCTCGTTTCATTTACTTTCCGTACCCCCTTTTGACGTGCTTCAGTCATTTACTTAAGTTATTTTCTCGCCTAATCAAAAAATAAAATAAATTTCCACCGATCATTTGATTTGTAATATCCGTTAACTTCTGTTAAAATGAAATCTGACTGTTCGGTCATGCCGTAACCACATTGGAAATAAAAAAGGGGTAAAATAATAATATAATAATAAAAAAATATCTTTTAGCAAAATAAAGCGAAAAAAATCAATTGGACGTTTCTTTTTGTGATTTCTCTTTCTTAATTGAATTGACTAAAAACTAAAGTGAAACTAAGGCTAAAATCAACTCGCAAAGTCAAGCTCGTCCGCAAAAAAATCACTAAAAAGGATTTGAAAGTTCAATATCTCAGTTTTTCTTACCAAGTAAATAGATTATTCTTAAGGTCCAACGGCTTAAAATGATCACCTTCCAAATAAAAAGAATCTCTTGATTCACCCTTAAGAAAGAACTACGTAGGTCTGATTTCCTCTTCGATGGAGGGTACGTAGGAGCAAGAGCCCCACTTTTGTCGACCTCAAAAAATAAAAAGAAATAAAAGTTTAGATACACAATTTCACACAATTCTAATTTAAGGCTGTTGTCCTTTGGGACAAACGTGAGAGGTGCTAATACCTTCCTCAAACGTAAATACAACTCCCGAATCTAGAATATTCTTTATGACCGGTTTCCTTTGGTTTTTCCGACGTTTTCCACAAATAAACGTTGGTGGAGAATCCGCGCATTTTCCTCCTTTGGAAAACGCACCCGCGAGCCTCGCCTCGCTCGCCCGCAAAAGGGTAGGTTGCGACAATTGGCGACTCCACTGGGGACTGTTTTTGTGAGTTAGGCCTATTTTAGGAAATTGTGGAATTGTGAAACTTTGTGTGTGCATTTTTGAACTGTGTAAATATAATAAATGATGTCTTTTCCACATTTTTACACTGCATTCTAAGCACCCACGGGTTTGAGTAAAAAAAAAGGGGCCCTATACCCGGGTTCATGGGAATCTAAGGAGTGGAGGTGAATCTATGATCATGTTAGGTCTCCGACTTGCTTGATAATAGTGAAACCTCGTCTAGAGCTTTCTCTCTTTATAATGTGTTGTCGCTGATATTCCATACCGCCACAATATTATTATCTTGAGTGATGATACCTCTAGAAAACAGCCATGTGAGTTATGAATTGCTGGGAGTAGTTATTAGAGACCCTTAGATATTATCCTATAGGTTCCCAAATAGGGGCATAGAGCAAACACGCTCCGTGCCATTTGTTCTCATGCATTCTTCTGCGAATAACACATAAATTATAGTTTTGCTAGTGATATTTTGTTTCTCTAGAGTAATACGCCACTTTTTAATACATACGTTGAGGCGCCATAATGCCTAGAACGTGGTATTAAAAAGATGGATCTTTTTGGTCTCGTATATGTAAATTACCCCTTTGTTTTGTTTTCTTTCCATTTCATGCATGCACATTGCATCATTCATATCGGAGTCTTGATCCACCCCTTTTTTAGGTAAATGATGGGGACAAATCAAAACGGAAAAATATTTTATCAAGTCAAGATTAAAGGCCTAGATGTCACCAGCCTTAAGGAGTTGGGACGGTTGATGGGACCCCTCCAAAGGCAAGCCTTCCGCAAAGTGTACGGAAATATTTTAGATTTGACCGCAGTGAAGGTATTTACGGAAGTTGTTGTATCCCTCGCCCAATACTATGACCAGCCGTTGAGATGCTTCACGTTTGGGGACTTCCAAATAGTACCGACTGTTGAAGAATTTGAGGAGATATTAGGATGCCCTCTTGGGGGAAGGAAACCGTATCTTTTCTCTGGGTTTCTTTCCTCCTTGAGCAAGATTGTAGCTGTGGTCGGAGATTCGGCGAGAGAGTTGGATCATATGAAGCAAACTCGAAATGACGTAGTGGGCCTACCGTGGAAATACTTGGAAGGCAAGGTAAGGGATATGGCAAGTCAAGAAGAGTGGGTCTCGTTTGCGGATATACTAGCTTTGCCAATCTTTGGGGTTGTCCTCTTTCCGAACGTGGACGGTTTGGTGGACCTAGCCGCAATTGATGCTTTCCTTGCATATCACCATAGAAAGGAGAGCCCAGTGGTGGCTATCTTGGCGTACTTATTTGATACATTTGACCGAAGGTGAGAGAAGAACAGCGCGCGGATCGTCTGCTGCTTACCCGCTCTTTGTGTGTGGTTGGTTTCGCACCTATTCCAACAAGACATAAGACACCCGTGTCCGCTTCTAAGTTATCGCTCGTGCGTCGAAAAGAGAAGAGTCGATTGAGACCAATACTTGGCTGGGATAGGAGGCAGCACAATCAACTGGTTTCCTCGATGGAAGGAAGGAAAGGAGGGAGTTCTTTTCTCATGTGGGGACTACCCAAACGTTCCGTTGATAGGGACGAGGGTTTGTATTAACTATAATCCCGCACATGCCATAAGACAGCTAGGGTACCCCATGAAGGGAGCACCAACAGAAGAGAGCCTCTCGCCTTTCCTTGTGAGAGATTTCGGCACGCAAAAGTCTCAAGGTTGTACAAAGAGTCCACAAGGCGTGGAAAAGTCCGTTGAGGAAAGATAAAGAACTTAGGGGCATCCGTAATGGCATCATCGGTGGTTATCATGAATGGCTAAGAGTTCATACACGAGGTTTAGATTGGCTCTCCAAGTTGAAAGTTATCAACGAGGAGAATTTCAAAGCTCCGGAAGAGGATGAAGAAGTTCGAGCTCTAAAATTAGAGCTAGGAGAGGCAAGACTCGCCAAAGAAGAATTCAAGTCAGCCGCTACAAACATCCGAAAAGAGTGTACCGAGTTACGAGAAGAAAACGCGGCCACTACAAGAGCCCTTGAACAAGAAACCAAAAGGGCCCGCAAGGAGGAACATGGCCGAGATAAATTCTGAGCAGCTTTGTGGGGCAGCAACAATGAGCTCAAGCTCCGGAGAGAGGAAAGAGACCAGTCACGGGTGCATGGCATGATCTTAAAGGAAGAGTTAGCTGCTTGCTCAAGATCCAAGAGGAGTTTGGCTCAACACTTGGAAGCCACGGAGCAAAGCATGCTAGCTATCATAGGGCAGTACAAGGAAGAGTTAAACCAGTCGTTGACCCATGAACAAAAACTAGTAGAGGACTTCGCACAAGCGTACGCCGAGAAGGAAGCAAGAGGGAGGGTGATTGATGCATTGCATCAAGAAGCGACCATGTGGATGGATAGGTTTGCCTTGACCTTAAATGGAAGTCAAGACCTCCCGCGACTACTAGCCAAAGCAAAGGCCATCGCTGAAGTGTGTTCAGCCCCCGAGGAAATTCATGGGCTAATCAATTACGGTCAACACATGATAGATTTGATGGCCCATATAATTAGAAACCGTTAGGTTCTGTTGTAACACTTTTGTATGATCTTGGCTAGATAAAAGCTTTGTTCCTTTTTATAAAAAGAGAAGTTCTGAAACTCATCACATTATCTAAAAAAGGCCTTGAGGTGGATCCAAGTGTTCTGATCATTCATTAGCATATTCATGTTTTGGTGGTATACTCAGCATTGTTTGTTTCTTTAGGGAACTCACCATAACTAAAATAGCGCAAAGGCACCCCTATAACACTCGATCCAGAAAGATGGATAATGAAGAGGGAGTGCAAGAACAGATGAAGGCCGACCTATCGGCCTTAAAAGATCAAATGACTTCTATCACGGAGGCCATGCTAAAGCTTCAGAAAACTATAGAAGATAATGCTACGACGACCGCTTCCAATACAGATAGGGAAGTGGAATCGGTGCTACAGCCCGCAATAAATTTGGGTCGAGATAGAAACACGATGGTTTTCGGTCGGAGGTATAGTCCTCAAGCCTACCCTTATGGTTTGCCTCCGGACATCACTCCCCGTACCGCTCCAGACGATTTGAGCCAAGCCCCTACCTTCGAGGGGCAACTCCCTCCTTATGCTGACTATCCTCTGCAAGAAGATGATAAAGGAGATGCCCATCTAGGCCCTCTACTTCCCCTCAAGGATCCGGCCCCCCATGAATTGCCCCAACCAAACATAGTCCACCGTGTCCCGTCTCCACCCGCACCCGTTAAAGAATTCATTCCCTTTGCAAAAGATAAGGGAAAGATTGATTTACTTGAAGAGAGGCTGAGAGCGGTAGAAGGCCTCGACAACTACCCGTTCTTGGATTTAGTGGATCTGTGTCTGGTACCTGACATCGTCATCCCTCCCAAGTTTAAAGTACCAGATTTTGATAAATACAAAGGGACGACATGTCCAAAAGGTCATCTTCGGATGTATTGCCGAAGGATAGGGGCATATTCTACGGACGAAAAGCTGTTGATGCATTTCTTTCAAGACAGCTTAGCCAGAGCAGCAGTGGCATGGTATACCAATCTGGAAGCTTCTCAAATTCGGTCATGGAAAGACTTGGCAACTGCCTTCATTAGGCAGTACCAATACAACACGGATATGGCTCCTGATCGGAACCAGCTTCAGAGCATGACCAAGCGAGAACATGAGTCCATTAAAGAATATGCTCAAAGGTGGAGAGACCTAGCAGCCCAAGTCATCCCGCCCATGACTGAGAGGGAGATGATCACAATTATGGTAGATACGTTGCCTACGTTCTACTATGAGAAGCTGATAAGATACATGCCAGCTAACTTTGCAGACCTCGTCTTCGCCGGAGAAAGAATCGAGTCTGGACTGAGAAAAGGCAAGTTTGAATATGCCTCCAACGTTGCCCCCAACAACAATAGAAGAGCCCCAGTGGTGATACCCACGCGGTCACCACCGCCCCAACATGGATGAAAGCACCCCGAAAGGCCCAAAACTCATACCAGCACAACCATCCGAACTTTTCGATCCGTGCCGAAAGTTCTGTCCCAACTCAAGTGGAAGGGCCTCCCGCAACAGAAAAAACGTCTGCCCAACACACAGCTCCAGCCACTCCCCGGCCAGCCAATAATACAACTCCTGGCGCGAGCTATAACAATGCACGGCGCCCCCCGAAAGACGATTTCTCTCCTATTCCCATGGCATACTCTGAGTTGTGGCCCTCATTATTGGAAAATCATTTGGTGGTGGCCATACCCGGGAAGGTCTTCCAGCCACCATACCCCAAGTGGTACAACTAGAATGCCAAGTGTGCATACCATAGTGGAGCCCCCGGACACAACATTGACTCCTGCCTGCCGTTCAAGTATAAGGTGCAACACCTAATAAATGTCGGCTGACTATCATTCCAAGAGGAGGGCCCCAATGTTAAAACCAATCCACTAGCTAGTCATGGAGGGGCTAGCGTAAACGCCATTGAAAAGGATGGGCCGTCAGGGGCAAAGATATTAGATGATGTGGCTACATCTAGACGGTTCATCTACCAGTCGCTGCAAGCGGCATGCATGGTCTCTCGTGGCGGAGATGAAAGGGACGCATGTTTGTTTCATCTCGGGGAATCACACTACATGGAAACTTGTCCCGCGGTGGAAGAGTTACTTCAACGGCTCATGGATTGGGGGCAACTCGAAGTGTCCAAGGGAGGTAGGGAAGAACCACAGATTTGCATGCAGTCGGAAGAAAAGAAGGTTCCCCCAACCCCCAAAGCCCTAGTAATATATTTCACTAGGAATGTGACCGGCTCTAGGCCCATGTACCCCCCAACAGTGCCCAATAAGGTCGTTCCGTGGAAGTATACCCCTCCCGCTTTTGGAGAAAGAGTTGCAACCGAAGTTGACTCCTTGTTAGCCAAGGTGACCAACATCACCGGTCTTAGTGGCGTAACCCGCAGTGGCCGGGTGTTCTCTCCTCCTCACTCGGCGGAATTTCCCTCTAAGGGGAAAGCACCCATGATCCAAGAGCCCACAGACGTGACCACCCCCTCAAAAGAAGTGGATCCTCCGGTGGTAAAAGGAGCTGAAAAGAAAGAAGGTCTTCAAGGAAAGGCGGTGACTTTGGAAGAGGCTCATGAGTTCCTTCGTCTCATCCAACAAAGCGAGTTTAAAGTAGTTAAGCAACTGAATAAAACTCCGGCAAGGATCTCTTTGCTCGAACTGCTCATAAACTTCGAGCCTCATCATCCACTATTGGTAAAGGTCCTCAACGAAGCCCACGTAGCACACGACATCTTAGTTGAGGGTTTTGAAGGCATTGTTAATCATATAACTACCAATAACTATATCGCGTTTGCGGAAGAAGAGATTCCCGTTGAGGGGAGAGGGCACAACAAGGCTCTACATGTGTCTGTCAGATGTGTGGACCATGTCGTCGCTTAGGTACTCATCGACAATGGTTCAAGTTTAAATGTGATGCCAAAGACCACCTTGGAGAAACTTCCTTTTAATGCATCACGTCTAAAACCAAGTTCGATGGTGGTACGAGCCTTTGATGGTAGTCGGAGGGAAGTGATGGGGGAAATCGACATCTCCATTCAGATAGGCCCCCACACTTGCGATGTGGTTTTTCAAGTGATGGACATAAATCCCGCCTACAACTGCCTCTTGGGGAGGCCCTGGATTCATGCGCTAGGAGTGGTCCCTTAGACGCTTCACCAGAAATTGAAATTCGCGGTTGGTGGACTTTTGGTGATAGTGTCAGGCGAAGAGGATATGTTGGTGAGCTGCCCCTCCTCCGCACCCTACGTAGAAGCAGCGGAAGAATCATTGGAAACAGCTTTCCAATCCTTCGAGGTGGTGAGTTGTGCCTCTATGGAAACGAGTCCATTGCTACCTTCTCTCTCTAATGCGGCCATAATGGTGGCACGGGTGATGCTCAAGCACGGTTATGAGCCCGGAATGGGTCTGGGCAAGGACGACCTCGGGAATGCCGATGTGGTCGACATTAGGGGAAACCCGTACAAATATGGGTTGGGGTATGAACCAGGGATGCCGGGAAGGAGGAATGCGCCGTCAAGACTCCGGGCAGATAGGGCATGGCCCGGCCATGTTAGCCAATGTTTCACCAGTGCCGGGATAATGTTCGAGGAAGAGGTGGCGGCAATAAGAGAGGAGTCTCCACAAGACCCGCCAAGTCTCGTGCGACCATGCCATCCCGATTCCCAAGTGGGGAACTGGCGCGTGATAAGCCAGTTAGAGGTCTATACCGCTGACTCAATGTAATTAGAGGCTATAGATTCCTTTCTCTTTTGTTTTGGGAAACCTACCTTATTAAATAACAAAGAGATCTTGTTTCATCTGTTCTTGCAGTTCCACCTTTTCTCATATCATTTTGCATGTTTTTGTTTCTTTTGTCTTGATTGGTATAGATATGAGGGTCGATTCTTTGAGGATCCTAACAACGAGGGTTTGATAATCGATTTTGACCGAGAAGTAAGCCAAACAATAAACGAAGAAGAGGAAGATGACGTCCTTTCACCAGAGTTGGAGAGGTTGATCGCTCAGGAAGAGCGCGAAATGAAGCCTCACCAAGAGGAAACCGAACTGATAAACTTAGGGACCAGGGAGGGAAAGAAAGAGGTGAGAGTAGGAACCGGTATGACCGCACTTATCCGTCAAGGCTTGATAACCCTTCTTGAAGAATATCAAGACGTCTTTGCGTGGTCGTACCAAGACATGCCAGGTCTGGACCTCGACATTGTGCAGCATAAGTTGCCATTGAATCCTGGGTCTTCCCCGGTTAAGCAAAAGCTACGAAGGATGAGACCCAAAATGTCTTTAAAAATCAAAGAAGAAGTGAGAAAGCAGTTCGATGCGGGTTTCTTAGCTGTAGCTCGATACCCAGAGTGGGTAGCCAACATTGTCCCGGTCCCAAAAAAGGACGGCAAAGTGCGAATGTGCGTAGACTATTGGGACTTAAACTGAGCCAGTCCTAAAGACAATTTTCCCCTGCCACACATTGATATACTGGTAGATAATACAGCCAAGTTCGCCCTTTTCTCTTTTATGGATGGTTTCTCAGGGTATAATCAGATAAAGATGGCACCCGAAGATGTGGAGAAGACTACTTTCGTCACCGTATGGGGAACGTTCTGCTACAAAGTGACGGCCTTCGGGCTAAAAAATGCTGGGGAAACCTATCAGCGTGCCATGGTAGCGTTGTTCCATGACATGATGCATAAAGAGATAGAGGTCTATGTAGATGACATGATTGCCAAATCTCGGACTGAGGATGACCACCTCGTCAATCTGCGTAAGCTGTTTGGAAGGCTGCGAAAATACCAACTGAAACTAAACCTAACCAAGTGCACCTTCGGGGTAAAATCGGGGAAGTTGCTGGGATTTATCGTAAGCCAGAAAGGGATAGAGATAGATCCCGAGAAAGTGAAGGCCATTCTTGAAATGCCAGAGCCACGCACGGAGAAGTAGGTTCGAGGTTTCTTGGGCAGGTTGAATTACATCGCGAGATTTATCTCGCAATTCACCCCTACATGTGAGCCCATCTTCAAGCTGTTGCGTAAGAACCAGGCGGTCCTGTGGAACAGCGACTGCCAAGAGGCCTTCGAGAAGATCAAACAGAGCCTCGCAAACCCCCTGGTGCTCATGCCACCTGTAACAGGAAGACCTCTTTTCCTGTATATGACTGTGTTAGACGAGTCTATGGGGTGCGTGTTGGGTCAGCACGATGACTCTGGGAAAAAGGAACAAGCTATTTACTATCTAAGTAAGAAGTTTACCGCATGTGAGATGAATTACTCAATGCTAGAAAGGAAGTGTTGCGACCTGGTATGGGCGTCACATCGTCTTAGGCAGTACATGCTCAGTCATACCACATGGCTTATTTCCAAAATGGATCCCGTGAAATACATCTTTGAGAAATCGGCCCTCACGGGATGAATCGCTAGGTGGCAGGTACTACTATCTGAATTCGATATTGTGTACGTCACCCAAAAGGCGATAAAGGGAAGCGCCTTGGCAGATTATTTGGCCCAACAACCCTTCCAAGATTATCGGTCGATGCACCCTGAGTTCCCGGATGAAGACATCATGGCCCTATTCGAAGAGAAGCGGACGCACGAGGACATAGACAAATGGATTGTTTTCTTCGATGGGGCATCTAATGCTTTGGGCCATGGAGTAGGGGCAGTCCTTGTATCCCCGGCTGATCAGTGTATTCCTTTCACGGACAGGCTAGATTTCGATTGTACCAACAATATGGACGAATATGAAGTGTGCGCCCTTGGGATTCAAGCGACCATTGATTTTGACGTAAAGCTACTCAAAGTGTATGGAGACTCGGCTTTGGTAATACGCCAGTTGAGAGGAGAATGGGAAACTAGGGATCCAAAGTTGATACTCTATCAAACTCATATCTTGAATATAGCCGAATTCTTTGATGACATTTCTTTCCACCACATACCTCGGGAAGAGAACCAAATGGCCGATGAATTGGCCACCTTGGCATCCATGTTTCAACTTGCCCCACACGGGGATCTACCGTAAATTGAATTCAGATCTCGGGGCAAGCCGGCACATTGTTGTGCGATAGAGGAAGAGCGAGATGGGAAATCGTGGTATTTCGACATCAAACAATATGTTGAGAACAAAGAATATCCACCAGGGATTTCCGACAATGACAAAAGAACGTTAAAGAGATTGGCTACTGGTTTCTTTGTGAGTGGTACCATCCTGTACAAACAAAACCACGACATGACCCTCCTACGATGCGTAGATGACAAAGAGGCGAACTACATGATTGAGGAAATCCATGGGGGTTCATTTGGGACACATGCCAATAGGCATGCTATGGCCAGGAAGATCCTTAGAGCCGGTTATTACTGGCTCACTATGGAAAGCGATTTCTGTGCCCATGTAAGGAAATGTCATAAATGTCAAGCATGCGCGGACAATGTCAATATTCCGCCACATCCTCTGAATGTCATGTCCGCCCCTTGGCCTTTTTCCATGTGGGGGATAGATGTCATTGAGGCCATCGAACCCAAAGCTTCGAATGGTCATCGCTTCATTCTTGTGGCGATAGATTACTTCACCAAATGGGTCAAAGCGGTTTCTTATACCAATGTCACGAGGAGTGTGGTGGTCAGATTCATAAAGAAGGAACTGATTTGTCGATACGGACTCCCTAGGAAGATCATTACTGACAATGGCACCAATCTGAACAACAAAATGATGCAGGAAATGTGTGGGGATTTCAAAATCCAGCATCATAACTCCACCCCTTGTCGACCAAAGATGAATGGGGCTGTAGAGGCTGCAAATAAAAATATTAAGAAGATTATTCAGAAGATGACGGTGTCATACAAAGATTGGCATGAGATGCTGCCTTTCGCCCTGCACGGGTATAGAACCTCGGTACGAACTTCTACTGGGGCAACGCCGTATTCCTTGGTTTATGGGATGGAAGCGGTACTCCCATTTGAGGTAGAGGTCCCTTCCCAGAAGATACTAGCGGAATCAGGCCTAGAAGAGTCAGAATGGGCTCAAGCACGCTACGACCAACTCAACCTTATTGAAGGTAAGCGTTTGACGGCCATGAGCCATGGGCGCCTGTATCAACAAAGGATAAAGAACGCATTCGACAAGAAGGTATGCCTGCGCAAGTTCAACGAGGGGGACCTTGTGCTGAAAAAGATATCCCACGCTGTTAAGGATAATCGAGGGAAGTGGGCCCCGAATTATGAAGGACCTTTCGTTGTGAAAAAGGCTTTTTTTGGGGGGGCTCTAGTACTCACCAACATGGATGGCGAGGAACTACCCTCGCCCATGAACTCCGATGTCGTTAAGCGATATTACGCTTGAAGTCTGGGGCAATTGAGGGAACCGCTGCATGTTCTTTTTATTTTTTGAGTTTTTTTGTTCTTCTTGGTTTCCTCCAGGGATTCCCATCCGCTGTAATTGTCTCGTTTCTTTAAAAGAAGAGAACATGGGTTGAGGCTTCAGTCCTCACTTTAGTTTTAAACCTTGTGTTAGTTTGTAATAACCTGAGCCCTTTTCGCTCAGTTCATGGGGTGCCCCAAACGCTTAATTAAAACTGAACCTAACCTGCTTTCACTAAGAAGGTCATTGCATTGAAAACATTCATGCATGCACATACACATGCATATTTTGTAATAACAAGGGCAGAATCGTCTTAGGCCATGGTCAGAAGACGAGACAAAGTTAACGGCAGAAATCAACCAAGGTAAGACGACGACGTAGTCACGATTTGCCACGCATTGTTGTTTCCTACTTTCAGGTACATAGGGACGGATGCAAATAGAGGATAGGGTCACGACCGACAGATCGACGTCCCTTCCCAGTGCTGGACAAGCGGAAAATGTTGCTGCAAGGCAGCCCGGTATCCTTTAAATTCACAATAATTATTACTATCCTTTGTTTAAAATAAATAATGGATGCCTGATCTAACTTAAGTGGGTTCGAGTAAGCGAACGCCAACCTGTAGAGGGCCATGGTTATGTTTCCCCTAAAAAAAATTGGCAGGTTAGCTCGCCTGGGCGAGCAACCCCTGCACCAAAATATAAAAAACGAGGGAGGGGAACGTTTTCTACACCCAAAAACTTCCCCCCCTCATTCAAAAAGAGAGAGCTCACGGGATTCATGATTTTTGCTCCCCCAAGCCACCTTTGGTTGCATTTTGCTTTCATTTTTGGTACTCCTACTCACTCCAACAAGTAAGTATTTAATCCTTGAGTTTTTTAGCTTTCCATTGGTGCATCTTGTTCATCTTTTGGTGCTCTAAATTGTGAGAATGTGCTCGAATTTGTGGGGCAGTTTTGGATTGTTTTCATGCTTGATTGGTTTGAGTTGAGGGGTTGTAGGGGATGGCCTTAGGCCTATGTTGTATTCTGAAGCAATGGGGCATGCCACATTGCCCCCATTCTCTTGCTATTCATGCCTAAACATGCACCCACCAAGTGCTCGGTGAAATGCCTCAATGACATATGAATATGGTTTTGTAAGATTGGGATTGTGGGACTGTTTTATATACATAGGGACAGCATAGAGGATTTGAAATGGGTGCCCAAATGCAATTCTAAGCTTAGGAACCCAAGCTCTTAGCTTCAATGCAAGGAAACATGACTTATGTCTAAGAATCTAAATTTTGGTTTTGAAAGTGGAAAGGCATGAAAATTAGGACATGCTTGAGAGGGTTTTTACTAGAATTTGGCTGCCCCATGAGGGATACTTTGCATCTAGGTAGCATGGAAAATACCTTTCAATGGTATGTATATATGTGTGTGAATATAGGTAGCATGGAAAATACCTTTCAATGGTGTTGTCATACCCTAATTTCGTCCGGGGACCTTTGCTTGATGACATGCAACTTTTGTTTGGTCCTTGTGAGGTGCTTGGCACCCATCATTAGGCAATTTGTGAAATTTCGGGACATGCCGGAAAACAAAAGAAAATATTGATGCATAATCCGTAAGGTTCCGTGACACACCGGAAATCAAATGGAAGCATCGTTGCACAATTAGTGAGGTTCCGTAACATTCCGTAAGTCAAAAAAGGGGATGATTATGTAATCCGCAAGGTTCCGTAACATTACGGAAAGAAAACAAGTATCGTTACGAAATTCGTAAGTTTCCGTAACTTTACGAAAAAAGAATCACCAAAAAAGGCAGGGGGGTGTACTTAGTAAAAATGGGGATGCAAATAGCAACCAAGCCCACTTGGGCCCTCCAGAAGATTCCTCCAGAAGGCTGTTGCTTCTGGAGGAAGCAACCCTGCTCGCCTGGGCGAGCTGGGTGGCAAGCTTCTCCCCCAGTTTTCTATAAATAGGGGGAGAAGTGAAGTAGAAAAGGGGTTCAGCCCCTTAGGCACTTCTCTCTCTTTCGAATTTGCTTAGAAAAATTGTTTCCGTGAAGAAAATCCAAGCCGAGGCGCTTCCGTAACGTTTCCGTAAGTGATTTCGCGAAGGTTTTCGACCGTTCTTCGACGTTCTTCATTCGTTCTTCGTTTTCTTCAGTCTTCAACGGGTAAGTACCTCAAACCAAGCTTTTCAATTCACTCTATGTACCCGTGGTGGTCCACATTTTGTTTCATGTATTTTTATTCTCGTTTTCATTTACTTTTTATACCCTCTTTTGACGTGCTTAAGCCATTTATTTAAGTCATTTCTCGCTTAATCTAAAAATAAAATAAATTTCCACCGATCGTTTGAATTGTATCATCCGTTAATTTCGGTTAAAATGAATTCCGACCGTTCGGCCGTGCCGTAACCACGTCTGAAATCAAAAAAGAGGTAAAATAATAATATAATAATAAAAAAAAATATCTTTTAGTAAAGTAAAAGCGAAAAAATCAATCAGACGTTTGGAATTTCTCATTCTTAATTGAATTGACTAATAACTAAAGTGAAACTAAGGCTAAAATCAACTCGCCTAGTCAAGCTCGTCCACAAAAATAGGTTTTTTTGAAAGTTTATCATTTCAGTTTCTTACTAAGTAAAATGGATCATTTTTAAGGTCCAACGCCTTAAAATGATCACCTTTCAAGTAAAAGAATCACTTGATTCACGCATAAGAAAGAACTACGTAGGTCTGATTTCCTCATCGCAATTGAGGAATACGTAGGAGCAAAGGGAAACACCCTTGTCGACCACAAAAAGAAAAAAATATAAAAAGGGTATAAAGGATATAAAGACATAAAAAGGGAACGTAAAAATCAAAGTCATGTTTGCACATTCGATTAAAGGCTGCCGTCCCTTGGGACGGACGTGTGGGGTGCTAATACCTTCCCCGTGCGTAAATACAACTCCCGAGCCCTTTCACTTAAAAGTTCGTAGATCGCGTCTTTTCCGGTTTTTCCGACGTTTTCCTCAAATAAACGTTGGTGGCGACTCCGCGCATATTCCTTTCGTGGAACACGCATCCCGCGAGTCACGCGTCGCCCTCCCGCCGAAGGGTAGGTTGCGACAGTTGGCGACTCCACTGGGGACCTGTTTTTTGAGAGTTAGGCCATTTAATCTTGTGCAAATGTTTTATCATGACTTTCTCCTTTGTTGGTTTCCCTTTATTTTTTATGTTCTTGTGTATATAAACTCTTTGTTGCTTTTAGTGCGTTTTAAAATGTATGCATGAGGTAAATACTTATTCATTTGATGCACACAAACACCAACACTATTTGCACACACTGTGAGTTGAAAAAAAAAGGGGCCCTATACCCGGGTTCATGGGAACATAAGGAGCGGAGGTGAATCTGTGATCATGCTAGGTCTCCGACTTGCTTGATTACAATGAACCCTCATCTAGAGCTTTTCTCTTTGAAAACTTATTGTTGCTAGTAGTCCCTACTGCTGCAATATGTTCTTCAAAGGGGATGATACCTCTAGAGACCATCAAGAGAGATATGACCACCTTGGTGGTTATCACTAAAAGCCTAGTTAGCTCTCTCCCTTATAGGTCCCTTAAATAGGGGCACGGAGCAAACACGCTCCGTGCCATCTTTCACACTGCCATGCATAAGTATCATATACCCTTTTGCTTATATTTTGTGAATATTGTCATACTATGTTGCGCCTTTCACATGTGCATCACACGCGGGTTCCGTCTTGATCCCCTATGTAAACAAACCAATGGAGGTTCCGTGTCACCTTCTTAAAAACATACGTTGGGGCACTTTGCTACCCCTAGACGTTGTATCTAAGAAGGAGACAATTCCTTGGGCCCCCGCATTCCTAAATTGCATCTGTGTCATATGCATTCCTTCATGCATTCATCCATTCCACCCATGAGATATCGGAGTTTTGATTTGCACCAGCTTTTTGTCTCACTTCAGTAAGCATGGGGACAAATCCAACCGGCAAGAGGTTTTACCAAGTCAAGGTTAAAGGCCTAGATACCACCAGCATCAAGGAATTAGGACGGTTGATGGAACCTCTCCAAATGCAAGCCTTCCGCAAGACTTACGGAAAGATCTTAGATTTGACCATAGCAGAGGTATCCACAGAGGCCATTGCGTCACTCACCCAATACTACGACCAGCCTTTGAGATGCTTCATGTTCGGAGACTTCCAATTGGTACCAACCATTGAAGAATTTGAGGAGATTCTAGGATGTCCTCTCAGGGGAAGAAAACCATATCTTTTCTCCGGGTGTCTCCCCTCTTTGAGCAGAATTGCAACTGTGGTCAAGGATTCAGCAAGAGGTTTGGACCGTGTAAAACAGACTCGAAACGGCATAGCGGGCCTACCACGGAAGTACCTAGAAGACAAGGCGAGGGGTATGGCCAGTCAAGGAGATTGGGTCCCGTTTATGGATGTGTTAGCATTGCTAATTTTTGGGGTCGTCCTCTTTCCAAACGTAGATGGTTTGGTGGACCTAGCAGCAATCGACGCTTTCCTTGCATACCACCATAGCAAGGAAAGTCCGGTGGTAGCTGTCTTGGCAGATTTATTTGACACATTTGACCAAAGGTGCGAGAAGAGTAGCGCACGGATCATCTATTGCTTGCCCGCTCTCTGTGTTTGGTTGGTTTCGCACCTGTTCCTGCAAGACACTAGGCATCCATGTCCGCTCCAAAACCATCGCTCGTGTGCTGAAAAGAGAAGAATAGATTGGGACCAACTTTTGGCTGGTGTAGGAGGTAGAACAATCAATTGGTTCCCCCGATGGAAGGAAGGAAAGGAGGGAGTCCTTTTCTCATGTAAAGGGTACCCAAACATTCCGCTAATAGGGACGAGGGGTTGTATTAACTACAATCCCGCGCTCGCTATAAGACAACTAGGGTACCCCATGAGGGGAGCACCGGTGGAAGAAAGCATGTCTCCTTTCCTTGTGAGGGATTTCGGCGCGCAAAATTTCAAGGCTATACAAAGAATCCATAAGGCATGGGAAACCCCGTTAAGGAAAGATCATGAACTTAGGGGCATTCGTAACGACATCATTGGTGGTTATCATGAATGGCTGAAAGTTCATATACGAGGTTTAGATTGGCTCGCCAAGTTAAAAGTCGTCAGCGAAGACAGTTTCGAAGCACCAGAAGAAGACGAAGAAGTCCAAGCTCTCAAAAACGAGTTAGGAAAGGCGAAACTTGCCAAGGAGAAGTTCAAGTTAGCCGCTACACACATCCGGAAGGAATGTGCCGGATTACGGGAAGAGAATGCAACTACCGCAAAAGCCCTTGAACAAGAGACCAAGAGGGCTCGCAAGGAAGAGTATGGTCGTAACAAATTTCGCGGAGCTCTGTGGGGTAGCAATAGTGAACTCAAGCTGCGAAGGGAAGAGAGGGACCAGTCGCGAGCACATAGCATGGTTTTGAAAGAGGAGTTAGTTGCCTGTTCAAGGTCCAAAAGGAGCTTGTCTTAGCGTTTATGCGAGACGGAGACCAACATGCTAGCTATCATCGCCAAGTACCAAGAAGAGTTAGGTCTAGCCACGGCCCACGAGCATAGGGTCGCGGACGAGTATGCCCAAGTATACGCGGAAAAAGAGGCTAGAGGAAGGGTGATCGACTCTTTACACCAAGAGGCAACCATGTGGATGGATCGGTTTGCTCTTACCTTGAACGGGAGTCAAGAACTTCCCCGATTGTTAGCCAAGGCCAAGGCAATGGCGGACACCTACTCCGCCCCCGAAGAAATTCATGGGCTTCTCGACTATTGTCAGCATATGATAGACTTAATGGCCCACATAATTAGAAATCGCTAGAAAACTTGTATGGTCTCTCAGACCTTGACTAGATACAACTTTCTGAAATAAAATGAGTTGGTCCCATGTTTCTACTCCAAAAAGCTTGTGCGAATCAAATCACTCTTGCATTTTATCTCTAGCATGCATTCTTTCTTTCTTTACCCACTCCTCACGTTTGGTTTTTTAGGGAAAAACACCATAACTAAACGCGCCACAAGGCATCCCTATCGCACCAGATTCAAATCTAGAACGATGGGTGATCAAGAGGAGACACAGGAACAGATGAAAGCCGACATGTCGGCTCTGAAAGAACAGATGACTTCCATGATGGAGGCCATGTTAGGAATGAGGCAGCTCCTGGAGAAAAACGTGGCCACCGCTGCCGCTGTCAGTTCGGCTGCCGAAGCAGACCCAACTCTCTTGGCAACCGCGCGCCATCCTCCCTCAAACATAGTAGGACGGGGAAGGAACACGCTGGGGCACGATGGCAACCCTCATCTGGGATACAACCGAGCGGCTTACCCTTATGGATTGCTGCCCAACTACTCACCACCCGTTCTGCAAGACGATGCGGGCCACATTGCTTCTCCCGTCCTTGAAAGAGAGCCTCCTCAACGAAGCAACTACGAGGTCCACGAAGACCCTCAAGACTATGCTCGAAGGGATGTCGAGTTTTATCCCCCGATCCCCGAAGGGCCAGAACCCAGCACGTTGCCTCAACCCAACATCACGACACAACCAATAGTTTTGTCCATGGAAGGACCGCCCCTGGCAACTGAAGAAAGGAGGAAGCTTGATCTCCTCGAGGAGAGATTGAGAGCCGTGGAAGGATTTGGGGACTATCCGTTCGCAGACATGACGGATCTTTGCTTAGTACCCGATGTTGTTATCCCCCTGAAGTTCAAAGTACCGAACTTCGACAAGTATAAAGGGACGACTTGTCCCAAGAACCATCTCAAGATGTACTATCGCAAGATGGGCGCACACTCTAAAGATGAGAAGCTATTAATACACTTTTTTCAAGATAGCTTGGCCGGAGCCGCGGTAGTTTGGTACACTAACTTGGAAGCTTCCCATATCCGTACTTGGAAGGATCTGATTACTGCATTCCTAAGGCAATATCAGTATAATTCCGATATGGCTCCCGATCGCACTCAGCTGCAGAATATGTTCAAGAAAGAGGGCGAAACCTTTAAAGAATACGCACAGCGGTGGAGAGACCTGGCAGCACAAGTGGCTCCTCCCATGGTTGAGAGGGAGATGATCACCATGATGGTAGACACTCTGCCAGTGTTCTACTTTGAGAAGCTAGTAGGTTACATGCCGTCCAGCTTCGCGGACCTAGTGTTCGCCGGGGAAAGAATCGAGGTAGGGTTGAAAAGAGGAAAGTTCGATTACGTTTCCTCCACGAGTGCGAATGCCAAAAGAATCGGGACAACGGGGGCAAAAAGGAAGGAAGGAGATGCCCATGCTGTCTCTTCAACGCCCGCGTGGGTCAAACCCCCGCAGACACCTCATGGTACCCATCAGTATGCGCAACATCACCCGAGCTTCTCGGCTCATACCGGGAACGCCTCTAGCTCAGCACCTGTGCAGCCTAAGGCACCCACCCAGAGGGAAGCTCCCCAAGTTCCAACTCCGAACACAACTCGCCCGGCCGGTAATTCCAACGCAACAAGGAACTTCCCTCCGAGGCCATTTCAAGAATTCACCCCACTCCCAATGACGTATGAAGACCTCTTGCCGTCCCTCATCACCAACCATTTGGCCATGGTAACTCCCGGAAAGGTCCTCCAACCCCCTTTCCCAAAGTGGTATGACCCTAACGCAACTTGCAAGTACCATGGGGGTGTCCCGGGGCATTCCATTGAAAAATGCTTGGCCTTTAAATACAAGGTCCAACATTTGATAGATGCTGGATGGCTGACTTTCCAAGAGGATCAGCCCAATGTGAAAACCAACCCGCTCGCCAATCATGGAGGGGGAGCGGTTAACGCCGTTGAGTCCGATAGGCCGCGCAGGTCTAAACCTTTAAGGGATGTGGCAACCCCTAGGAGGTTTATCTTTGAGGCCCTACAAAAGGGAGGTGTGATTCCTCATAGTGGGCGTAAGGAGGATTCCTGTTTGCTGCATTCCGGCGAGCGGCATGACATGGAAACGTGTTTGGGAGTAGAGGAATTGTTACAGCGAATGATAGATCAAGGTCGACTGGAAGTTAGCAGTGAAGGAAGAGAGGAGCAGCATATATGCATGCAGTCCACGGATGGGAGCAGTGTTGCGAAGCCCAAACCCTTGGTGATATACTTCACCAAGGGCACAGCTTCGCAAAAGCCCGGACACCCCTTAGCAGCTAAACCTGTTCCTTTCCCATACCAAAATAGCCATGCAGTCCCATGGAGATATACACCTCCGAGGGGGAAGGAAGAAGAAGCCACCGACGTCAGCTCATTGTCGGCTAAGGTAACAAATATCACGGGACTGAGTGGTGTGACCCGTAGCGGTCGTGTGTTTGCGCCTCCGGACCTACCAGTCAAACCCGCGAACGTCAAGGGGAAAGGAAAAGTGGTGGAGGAACAAGATGGCGAAGCACCCCACACTTCGAATAAAGATATTCCGGCGAAAGGTCTTCCGGAGAAAAAGGATGGTAAAAAGGAGGTGTCGCTAGAGGAAGCCAGCGAGTTCCTCCGTATAATTCAGCAGAGCGAATTCAAGGTTATCGAACAGCTCAACAAAACCCCGGCCAGGGTCTCGCTGTTGGAGTTACTCATGAGCTTCGAGCCTCATCGGGCTCTGCTAGTAAAAGTTCTGAACGAGGCCCACGTGGCCCAAGACATCTCGGTAGAAGGTTTCGGAGGGCTAGTCAATAATATCACTGCCAACAACTATCTCGCCTTCGCCGAAGAAGAAATCCCCGCCGAGGGGAGAGGACATAATAAAGCTTTGCACGTGCCAGTCAAGTGTATGGACCATATCGTAGCCAAAGTGCTCATCGATAATGGTTCTAGTTTAAACGTGATGCCTAAGAGCACTTTGGAGAAATTACCATTCAATGCTTCCCACCTAAAGCCAAGTTCAATGGTGGTTCGTGCCTTCGACGGCACCCGTCGAGAGGTTAGGGGGGAGATCGATCTCCCGGTACAGATAGGCCCTCACACCTGTCAAGTTACCTTCCAAATAATGGATATTAACCCCCCCTACAGCTGTCTGTTGGGGCGGCCGTGGATCCACTCAGTGGGAGTTGTTCCCTCTACACTCCACCAAAAGTTGAAATTCGTAGTGGAAGGGCATCTGGTCATCGTATCAGGCGAGGAAGACCTCTTGGTGAGCTGCCCATCCTCTATGCCTTATGTGGAGGCCGCAGAGGAGTCATTAGAAACCGCTTTCCAGTCTTTTGAGGTGGTAAGCATTTCCTCCGTGGACTCCTTCTCTGGGCAAGCTTGCCTATCCGATGCAGCAGTAATGATGACCCGAGTTATGTTGGGGAACGGTTACGAACCCGGAATGGGTTTAGGCAAAGACAACGGCGGCATAACTGGCCTGATAAATGCCAAAGGAAATCGTGGGAAGTATGGGTTAGACTATAAGCCCACTCAGGCAGATATAAAGAGAAGCATCGCGGGAAGGAAGAACGGTAGTCAAAGCTCGCGGTTGAGACAAGAAGGTGAAGGAAGCCCGCCCTGCCACATAAGTAGAAGCTTTATAAGCGCGGGTCTGGGGGACGAAGGTCAAGTGGTCGCGATATACGAAGATGATGTTCCGAGTACATTGGATTTGGTACGACCACGCCCTCCTGATTTCTAGCTGGGAAATTGGCGAGTGGAGGAACGCCCCGACATTTACGCAACGAGCATAATGTAAACCTTTACGGTTTTGAAAGCTCTATAGTTGGGCCTAGGCTTTAGAGTTTTTCTTTTGTTAAGGCTTTGTGTCTTTTGTTTTTTGAATTTATAATACAAGGATCTTTCTTCATCTGTTCCTACGTCTCTACCCATTCTCATCCATTTGCATGTTTACTTCTTTTCTGAAACGGCAGATCCGATGACGAGTCCCCCGAAGGTACTAATACCTGGGACCCGCCTATCAACTTCGAGCAAGAAGCGAATCAAACGGAAGATGAAGGGAACGAGGATGTGAGACTTCCCCCAGAATTAGAAAGGATAGTTGCCCATGAGGACCAAGAAATGGGGCCTCATCAAGAAGAAACAGAACTAGTAGACTTGGGAGTTGGCAGTGGAAAAAGGGAAGTAAAGATAGGCACAGGTATTACCGCACCTATCCGTGAAGAATTAATAATCCTGCTAAGAGACTACCAAGACATCTTTGCTTGGTCATACCAAGATATGCCCGGTTTGAGTTCTGACATTGTACAGCACCGATTACCTCTAAATCCCGAGTGTTCCCCGGTAAAGCAGAAACTGAGAAGGATGAAGCCCGAAACATCCTTGAAGATAAAAGAAGAAGTGAAGAAGCAATTTGACGTTGGTTTTCTGGCCGTCGCTCGGTACCCAGAATGGGTTGCCAACATTTTACCGGTCCCTAAGAAGGATGGGAAAGTACGAATGTGTGTGGATTATCGGGACCTGAATCGGGCCAGTCCCAAGGACAATTTTCCTTTGCCACACATCGATATCCTCGTAGATAATACGGCCAATTTTGCTTTATTTTCCTTCATGGACGGTTTCTCCGGTTACAATCAGATAAAGATGGCACCAGAGGATATGGAAAAGACTACCTTCGTCACCCTGTGGGGGACACTTTGTTACAAGGTGATGTCCTTTGGACTCAAGAATGTCGGGGCAACTTATCAACGGGCCATGGTAGCTTTGTTCCATGATATGATGCATCAAGGGATCGAGGTCTACGTGGACGACATAATTGCTAAATCTAAATCCGAGGAAGAACACCTTGTCAACTTGCGGAAGTTGTTCGAAAGGCTTAAGAAATATCAATTAAGGTTGAACCCCGCCAAGTGTACCTTTGGGGTCAAATCAGGGAAATTCATTGGTTTCATTGTAAGCCAGAAAGGGATAGAGGTAGACCCCGAAAAGGTGAAGGCCATCCTTGAGATGCTGGAACCCCGTACTGAGAGGCAAGTCCGAGGTTTCCTGGGATGCTTGAATTATATTGCCAGATTCATATCGCAGCTCACCGCCATTTGTGAGCCATTGTTCAAACTCTTACGCAAAAACCAAACTGACCGCTGGAATGAGGGTTGCCAAGAGGCTTTCGGAAGGATCAAGAAGTGCCTCATGAATCCCCCTGTGCTTATGCCACCAGTACCTGGAAGGCCTCTCATCTTGTACATGACAATCTTGGACGAGTCAATGAGGTGTATGCTGGGGCAACATGACGAATCCGGAAAGAAAGAGCGCGCTGTTTACTACCTAAGTAAAAAGTTCATGACCTGTGAAATGAATTGCTCCTTGCTCGAAAGAACGTGTTGTGCTTTAGTATGGGCATCCCATCGCCTAAGGCAGTACATGCTGAGCCATACTACCTGGTTGATATCCAAGATGGACCCGGTTAAGTACATCTTTGAGAAGCCAGCTCTCACGGGACGAATCGCCCGGTGACAAGTCCTGCTATCCGAGTTTGATATAGTTTACGTCACCCAAAAGGCGATAAAAGGAAGCGCCTTAGCAGATTATTTGGCTCAGCAGCCTCTTAACGACTATTAACCCATGCATCCCGAATTCCCGGATGAGGACATCATGGCCTTGTTTGAGGAAAAATTGGACGAAGATCGGGACAAATGGACCGTATGGTTTGACGGAGCGTCGAATGTTCTAGGCCATGGCGTTGGAGCAGTATTGGTCTCTCCGGACAATCAATGTGTGCCTTTCACAGCCAGGTTAGGATTCGACTGCACCAACAACATGGCCGAATATGAAGCATGTGCCCTGGCCGTCCAGGCAGCGATTGACTCCAATGTCAAACTACTCAAGGTATACGGCGACTCAGCGTTGGTAATCCATCAGCTGAGAGGGGAATGGGAAACTAGAGATCCCAAGCTGATACCCTACAAAGCCTATATCAAGGAATTGGCTAAAACCTTTGATGAGATCTCTTTCCATCATGTTCCCCGCGAGGAAAATCAAATGGCGGATGCGCTTGCTACTTTGGCATCTATGTTCCAGCTAACGCCGTATGGGGATCTACCATACATTGAATTTGGGTGTCGTGGCAAACCCGCGCATTGTTGCCAAGTAGAAGAGGAACAGGACGGTAAGCCTTGGTATTTCGACATCAAGCGATATGTCGTAAGCAAAGAATACCCGCCAGAGATTGCCGACAATGATAAGAGGACATTGAGAAGATTGGCGGCCGGCTTCTTCATGAGCGGAAGCATACTGTATAAGAGAAACCACGACATGACACTCTTGCGGTGCGTGGATGCCAAGGAGGCGAATCACATGATCGAGGAAGTCCATGAGGGCTCGTTTGGAACGCACGCCAACGGGCATGCTATGGCCAGAAAGATCCTAAGAGCAGGTTATTACTGGCTTACCATGGAAAGTGATTGTTGTGTCCATGTAAGGAAATGCCACAAATGTCAAGCATTCACAGACAATGTCAATGCTCCACCGCATCCTCTGAATGTCATGTCCACCCCTTGGCCTTTCTCCATGTGGAGGATAGATGTCATTGGGGCCATTGAGCCGAAGGCCTCGAATGGTCATCGCTTCATCCTCGTAGCGATAGATTATTTTACCAAGTGGGTCGAGGCGGCCTCCTACACCAATGTCACGAGGGGTGTGGTGGTCAGGTTCATTAAGAAAGAGATCATCTGCCGATATGGTTTGCCAAGGAAGATTATCACGGACAACGACACCAACCTGAATAACAAGATGATGGGGGAAATGTGCGAGGAGTTTAAAATCCAGCATCACAATTCCACGCCCTACCGGCCAAAGATGAATGGAGCCGTGGAAGTGGCCAATAAAAATATCAAAAAGATTATCCAAAAGATGACCGTGTCGTACAGAGATTGGCACGAGATGCTCCCATTCGCGTTACACGGTTACCGAACTTCAGTACGAACGTCAACTGGGGCAACGCCGTTCTCATTGGTATATGGGATGAAGGCTGTATTACCGTTTGAGGTAGAAGTCCCGTCATTAAGGATCTTGGCAGAATCCAGATTAAAGGAATCAGAGTGGGCTCAAACGCGCTATGACCAGCTCAACCTCATTGAGGGTAAGCGCTTAACGGCCATGAGTCATGGGCGCTTGTACCAGCAAAGGATGAAGAGTGCGTTCGACAAGAAGGTACGCTTGCGCAAGTTCCATGAAGGAGACCTTGTGCTAAAGAAAATGTCCCATGCTGTCAAGGACAATCGAGGAAAATGGGCCCCAAACTACGAAGGGCCTTTTGTTGTGAAGAGGGCTTTTTCCGGAGGAGCCCTGGTGCTTACCAACATGGATGGCGAAGAGCTACCTTCACCCGTGAATTCTGATGTCGTCAAGCGATATTATGCTTAGAATCTGGGGCAATTAAGGATGTCGCTGCATGTTCTTTATCTTTATGTGTTTTCTGGATTTCCCCCAGGGATTCCCCGTCTACTGTATCTCTCGTTACAATCTTTTAAAGAAATGAACGTGGATTCGAGGTTTTAGTCCTCACGTTGGTTTCAAACCTTGCGTTAATTTGTGATCACCTGAGCCATTCCGCTCAGTTCATGGGATGCCCCAAGCGCTTAATTTAAATTGAACCTAAACCAACTTTCACTAAAATTTGCTACGTGTGAAAACATTCATACATACGCATACGCATGCATATTGTTGTGGTAAAACAGGGGCAGGATCATCTTGAGCTACCTTCTGGGGTAGAGACAAAGCTAGAACAGCAGAAACCAATCAAGGTAAGACAACGACGCGGTCAAGATTTGCCACACCTTGTTGTTTCTTACTTGCAGGTACATAGGGACGGATGCAAGTGGGGATGGGGTCACGACCGACCGATCGTTGCCCCTTCTCTGCGCTAAACAAGCAGAGAACATCGCGCAAGGCAGCCCAGTATCCTTTGAATTCGCAATATTTTACTACCATTGTTTGTTTTTTTTAAGTAATTAACGCCTAATTCTAACTTAAGTAGGCTCAAATAGGCAAAACGCTAACCCATAAGGAAGGAGGGGACATGGTTAATGTTCCTCTCAAAAAAAAAAGTGCAGGTTAGCTCGCCTGGGCGAGCAACCCCTGCACCAAAATATAAAAAACGAAGAAAGGGGGACGTTTTTGCATTCAAAAACTTCTTTTCCCCCCATTCAAAAGCCATACCCACGGAATTTAAGAGTTTGCAGCCCTAGGATCTCTACTTTTCGCATTTTTCGATTCCGTTTTGCGCTTTTATTCATCACCAACAAGTAAGTATTCCATCCCTAAGCTTTCTAGCTTTTCATTGGTGTAGTTTGATCTCCTTTTGGTGCTCTAAATTGTGGGAATGTGCTCAAATATGTGGGGCAATTTTGGTTTGTTTTCTTGCTTTATTGGGTTGAATTGGGGGTTTGTATGAGATGGCCATAGGCCTATAATGCATTTTGAAGCAATGGGACATGCCACATTGTCCCCGTTCTCTTGCTATTGATGCCTAAACGCGCGCCCGCCAAGTGTTCGGTGAAATGCCTCAATGGCATTAGTGCGTGATTTTTGTAGGGAAACAACCTATCGGACAATTAGGTCTGCACATGTTTTCTATTTTTTGGGGGCATGTATTCGGTTTTGTAAGGGCTAGAGTAATTGCCCCCCCATATATACTAGGCCTAGGAACCAAAGTTTTTTATGCAAGAGAACACAAGAGTGGGTGCATATTGGGTAAAGTTACCCTTTTTGGGCAGCAATCAGCTATGAGCCACGCTACAATAATTTCCCTACGCCTAGATGTTTAGGAATTTTGTTCATCATAAATGTGTAGGTTTAGAATAGGTAGCAAAATACCTTTGGCAATTTACACTTTGGGGCGTGGTAGCAAAATACTTGGATGTGTGTACATGTAATTTTTGGTAGTCAAAATGTCTCACAAAAAATATATATATGTTGCATTTTTATGTAAAGAAAATACCTTACAGAGATACTTTTTAATTTGAATGCCATTTTAGTCGACAAAAGAAAATATACTTGAATTTGCATGCGGCTTTAGGTAGCAAAAACACTTGAATAAAGCCTGAAATGTAGCACCTTATTGTGTAGGTAGCCAAGATTCATCATGAAGTTTGTGTATGTATAGGTATTAGAAATACCAGAATGTGCACGTATGCAATTTTTGATAGCCAAAGTGCTTTGAGTATGCATGTATGTAAATTTAGCAAAGGAAATGCATGTGATGTAGGTAGCAAATATGCCTTGGACGTACATATAAGTGATCTAGGTAACGAAGGTGCCTTGATTGTGCATGGGTGCATTTTTCTTAGTCAGAAGAATATCTTGTGCGAGTGAATGTTCATAAGGAAGTATGTGCATTAGTTTGCTCTAAATTTAGATTGATGTTTGTGTTTATTGGAGGAGGTTGTATGCCATTTTTGTTTTAAGAGTAGCATTTCTCGATAAAACTAACTTTCCAAATGTTTTCCTTCGCAGGAAATGGCCCCGAGGAAGCTTGCCTCAAAGAGGTCCAGGAAGGATAAGGCGGCCGAAGGAACTAGTTCCGCTCCTGAGTATGACAGTCACCGCTTTAGGAGCGCTGTACACCAGCAGCGCTTCGAGGCCATCAAGGGATGGTCATTTCTCCGGGAGCGACGCGTCCAGCTCAGGGACGATGAGTATACCGATTTCCAGGAAGAAATAGGTCGCCGGCGGTGGGCATCACTGGTTAACCCCCATGGCCAAGTTCGATCCAGAAATAGTCCTCGAATTTTATGCCAATGCTTGGCCAACAGAGGAGGGCGTGGGTGACATGAGGTCCTGGGTGAGGGGTCAGTGGATTCTGTTTGATGCAGATGCTATCGGCCAGCTCCTGGGATATCCGTTAGTGCTAGAAGAGGACCAGGAGTGCGAGTATGGCCAGAGGAGGAACCGGTCTGATGGGTTCGATGAGGAGGCCATCGCCCAGTTGCTATGTATACCGGGGCAAGATTTTGCCCGGACTGCTGCCGGAAGACGGGTGCGGATCATGCGCACCAACATGACCACCCTGACTCAGATATGGATGACTTTGCTGCTCAGCAACATCCTGCCCACCGATCGTAATTCTGACCTCCCCCTGCCGAAGTGTCAGCTCATGTACGCCATCCTGACGCGGATGAGCATCCATGTGGCTCAGTTAATCGCTGATGCCATCTATATTTTTGCAGGTATGGCGCCTACCAGGCACCCTTTGGATCCAGATAAGTCCAACAGGGCCCTGGGATTTCCCGCACTGATCACAGGACTCTGCCAGTCGTTCGGAGTCCCCGTGGCACCTACCAAGGTGATTCGGCCGCCCATCACCCAGGCTTTTATTGAGAAGTACTGCACCCAGAGACAGGCTCAGGGTGATGCTCCACAGGCCGCAGGCGCGCCACCACCACCTCATCAGGCTGGCCCGGCTGGGTCATTTGACATGGAGCAGTATTTACGGCATTTGGTTCGCCAGCAGGCGGCCAATCACCGGGCACATGTACAGACTCATGATTGTCTTTACCAGCTGAGCCTCAGCATGCAGAGTCAGGGCTTCGCTTCTTTTTCATGCCCTACTCCAGACCAGTTCAGGGCAGAGGTCGCATGGCCCGGGGATTGGCCCGAGGCCCAAGCAGGAGAGGCGCCCCCAGAGGCTCCCGGCGATGGAGAGGAGGCCCACGAGGACGAGGAGATGACCGATTTGCTTGACTTCTTGGGAGGAAGTGGAGCTACATGACTGGGAGATCCCCAGATTCATGTTTTCTTTCATATTTCTTTTATCATTTTTTATGTTATGTTATTTTTTTTTACTTGAGAGACTAATGTTTGTTTTTGTTGTTTCGATTGTCATTTGTACAGTGCATGCATTTTTGTTTGGATTGTTGCGTTAGTGTTTATATTATTATTATCAATGATGTTTGAAATTCTGGAACCGTGTAGAGTTTTTCGTTTAGGAACATCGTCCAAAAAAATAAAACAAACAAAAATCATGATAAAAATAATAAAAAAAGAGGAAAGAGAGGGCAAGTAAGGAGAAAAAGAAGGAAAATAGAAAATAAAGAACCGACATGTTTTTGAAAGAGATGATTTCCGACTTTTGATTGAAAGGAAAATTTGCCGATCATAGCTAGTTTTTGAAAAAAATGTGTGTACACCTGAAGGGTGGACGTTGTAAAAATTTTCCCAGACGCCCAAAATGGGCTCGGATGAATGCACAAATGGATAAAAGAACATGTTTTGGAAACATTGGGTTGACTAAAATAGAGGAAATGAATCCTGAGCCCTAGCATCACATGACCATAAAACTTTGACACTTGAGTGTCCACATAGGTGCATACATGACCAGTTTTGCATAAAATTTCCAAATCATCATCTTTGCATTTGTGTCATGGAAATAATGTGGGGCATCCCTTTTATCCTTGAACCAAACCAAACCCTGACATGTATCATGTCTAGCCATCATACTCTTGAGCCAAAATCCTGACTCACCATAAACCTTGACCCAGGGTGAGAATGTCAATCCTTACCCTCGGAAGCAAAAAAAGAAAAGGAAAATTTCCAATCAAAGAGAAAGCAAAAAGAAAAGAAAGGAAAATTCCCAATCAAAGAGTGGGAGAAAGCAAAAAGAAAAGAAAGGAAATTCCCAATCAAAGAATGGGAGAAAGTAAAAAAAAGAAGAAGAAGAAGGAAAGAAAGCTCCTGATCAAGGATCGAAAGAAAACAGAAGAAATATGCAGAAAGGTCTTTGGACTGGACAAATATCTGAGCAATACAGGATTGTCACCAAATGAAAAAAAAGAAGGAAAGGAAACCACGACCTAAAATGGTCTTCTCCCTTTTATTGACAACCAAAATCTTGTGCACTAGCGACTTTTCGCCCCGCACTAAACCAAAACAGAAAAGGAAAAAGCCAAAAAAAATCAAAAGCCGAAAAAACCACCAAAAGAACCCGTTTCCAAGGGAAGTCCTATTGATCCATGATCACGCATGTAATTTTTGATTTGATAGGAAATAATTTGCAAAGTCAAGTCATGACATATCTATGGTTCGGAATTAGGATGAAACACTTACCTGTGCGAGATTGATACACTTTGAGTGATTTTCTTCTATTTTTGTTGAACCCGGTGTTTCCTCTAAATGGTCATTTAGAAACGAAATGCTAAACATCCAAAATCTCATTTGTGGTTATGAGAAAATTTCATCAGCAGATTCTCCTTCCCCGGTAGACACATTATTTTTTTGTCCGAAAAGCATATGTTAATCTGATTAGTTGGAAGTTTTATCTCTTTACTAAAGCACGTTCGCATTTTAGCGAAGAAAACATCGAGACATTTTCAAGTCTCACAAGTTATCTAGAACTACGTAGGTCTGAGTTCCTCATTGAGGATACGTAGGAGCAAGAGCCTTGCTTTTGTCGGCCGCCCCACAATCTCTGTCATACTGACCCTGAGGTCATGTGACATGCGGAGACAAATTATGGTCATTCCGCACACCTTTTTGCCATTCAGATACAGTTGTGTCCGATGGCACGCAGAGACAAATTATGATCATTCTGCGCCCTTTTGTCATCCAGAGGCGGCGGGCCCGATGACATGCGGAGACAAATTATGGTCATTCCGCACACCTTTTTGCCATTCGGACAAAGTTGTGTCCGATGGCGCGCAGAGACAAATTATGGTCATTCTGCGCCCTTTTGTCATCCAGAGGCAGCGGGCCCGATGACATGCGGAGACAAATTATGGTCATTCCGCACACCTTTTTGCCATTCAGACACAGTTGTGTCCGATGGCGTGCAGAGACAAATTATGGTCATTCTGCGCCCTTTTGTCATCCAGAGGCGGTGGGCCCGATGACATGCGGAGACAAATTATGGTCATTCCGCACACCTTTTTGCCATTCGGACACAGTTGTGTCCGATGGCGCGAAGAGACAAATTATGGTCATTCTGCGCCCTTTTGTCATCCAGAGGCGGCGGGCCCGATGACATGCGGAGACAAATTATGGTCATTCCGCACACCTTTTTGCCATTCAGACACAGTTGTGTCCGATGGCACACAGAGACAAATTATGATCATTCTGCGCCCTTTTGTCATCCAGAGGCGGCGGGCCCGATGACATGCGGAGACAAATTATGGTCATTCCGCACACCTTTTTGCCATTCAGACACAGTTGTGTCCGATGGCGTGCAGAGACAAATTATGGTCATTCTGCGCCCTTTTGTCATCCAGAGGCGGTGGGCCCGATGACATGCGGAGACAAATTATGGTCATTCCGCACACCTTTTTGCCATTCGGACACAGTTGTGTCCGATGGCGCGCAGAGACAAATTATGGTCATTCTGCGCCCTTTTGTCATCCAGAGGCGGCGGGCCCGATGACATGCGGAGACAAATTATGGTCATTCCGCACACCTTTTTGCCATTCAGACACAGTTGTGTCCGATGGCACACAGAGACAAATTATGATCATTCTGCGCCCTTTTGTCATCCAGAGGCGGCGGGCCCGATGACATGCGGAGACAAATTATGGTCATTCCGCACACCTTTTTGCCATTCAGACACAGTTGTGTCCGATGGCACGCAGAGACAAATTATGGTCATTCTGCGCCCTTTTGTCATCCAGAGGCGGCGGGCCCGATGACATGCGGAGACAAATTATGGTCTTTCCGCACACCTTTTTGCCATTCAGACACACTTGTGTCTGATGCCACACAGAGACAAATTATGGTCATTCTGCGCCCTTTTGTCATCTAGAGGCGGCGGGCCCGATGACATGCAGAGACAAATTATGGTCATTCCGGACACCTTTTTGCCATTCGGACACAGTTATGTCCGATGGCGCGCAGAGACAAATTATGGTCATTCTGCGCCCTTTTGTCATCCAGAGGCGGCGGGCCCGATGACATGCGGAGACAAATTATGGTCATTCCGCACACCTTTTTGCCATTCAGACACAGTTGTGTCCGATGGCACGCAGAGACAAATTATGGTCATTCTGCGCCCTTTTGTCATCCAGAGGCGGCGGGCCCGATGACATGCGGAGACAAATTATGGTCATTCCGCACACCTTTTTGCCATTCAGACACAGTTGTGTCCGATGGCACGCAGAGACAAATTATGGTCATTCTGCGCCCTTTTGTCATCCAGAGGCGGCGGGCCCGATGACATGCGGAGACAAATTATGGTCATTCCGCACACCTTTTTGCCATTTAGACACAATTGTGTCTGATGCCACACAGAGACAAATTATGGTCATTCTGCGCCCTTTTGTCATCCAGAGGCGGCGGGCCCGATGACATGCGGAGACAAATTATGGTCATTGCGCACACCTTTTTGCCGTTCAGACACAGTTGTGCCTGATGGCGCGCAGAGACAAATTATGGTCATTCTGCGCCCTTTTGTCATCCAGAGGCGGCGGGCCCGATGACATGCGGAGACAAATTATGGTCATTCCGCACACCTTTTTGCCATTCAGACACAGTTGTGTCCGATGGCACGCAGAGACAAATTATGGTCATTCTGCGCCCTTCGTCAATCGCGGCCGACAAGCCCGTTGACACGCGGAGATTTACATCATCTTCCGCGCTCACAAGATTTGTCATACTGACATTTGAGTCACACTGACAGGCGAAAATACCCGAGTGGTTATCCGTATAAACATTATTTTGCTATCTGTAAGACAGAACGTTTGATAGCATGCAGAGACTGACATCGTCTTCTGCACCTTTTGTTCCCCCAGGGACATCGTCCTCTCGTCAACTGAAAGGAATGAAATTAGTGTCTTATCTTTACTTCCCTTTTATCTCCAATAAAAGACAAGTAAAGAGGGGCAACTGTCATACCCTAATTTCGTCCGGGGACCTTTGCTTGATGACATGCAACTTTTGTTTGGTCCTTGTGAGGTGCTTGGCACCCATCATTAGGCAATTTGTGAAATTCCGGGACATGCCGGAAAACAAAAGAAAATATTGATGCACAATCCGTAAGGTTCCGTGACACACCGGAAATCAAATGGAAGCATCGTTGCACAATTAGTGAGGTTCCGTAAAATTTCGTAAGTCAAAAAAGGGGATGATTATGTAATCCGCAAGGTTCCGTAACATTACGTAAAGAAAACAAGTGTCGTTACAAAATTTGTAAGTTTCCGTAACTTTACGAAAAAAGAATCACAAAAAAAGGCAGGGGGTGTACTTAGTAAAAATGGGGGTGCAAATAGCAACCAGGCCCACTTGGGCCCTCCAGAAGATTCCTCCAGAAGGCTGTTGCTTCTGGAGGAAGCAACCTTGCTCGCCTGGGCGAGCTGGGTGGCAAGCTTCTCCCCCAATTTTCTATAAATAGGGGGAGAAGTGAAGTAGAAAAGGGGTTCAGCCCCTTAGGCACTTCTCTCTCTTTCGAATTTGCTTAGAAAAATTGTTTCCGTGAAGAAAATCCAAGCCGAGGCGCTTCCGTAACGTTTCCGTAAGTGATTTCGCGAAGGTTTTCGACCGTTCTTCGACGTTCTTCATTCGTTCTTCATCGTTCTTCAGTCTTCAACGGGTAAGTATCTCAAACCAAGCTTTTTAATTCATTCTATGTACCCGTGGTGGTCCACATTTGGTTTCATGTATTTTTATTCTTGTTTTCATTTACTTTTTATACCCCCTTTTGACGTGCTTAAGCCATTTATTTAAGTCATTTCTCGCTTAATCCAAAAATAAAATAAATTTCCACCGATCGTTTGAATTGTATCATCCGTTAATTTCGGTTAAAATGAATTCCGACCGTTCGGTCGTGCTGTAACCATGTTGGAAATCAAAATAGAGGTAAAATAATAATATAATAATCAAAAAAATATCTTTTAGTAAAGTAAAAGCGAAAAAATCAATCGGACGTTTGGAATTTCTCATTCTTAATTGAATTGACTAATAACTAAAGTGAAACTAAGGCTAAAATCAACTCGCCTAGTCAAGCTCGTCCACAAAAATAGGTTTTTTTGAACGTTTATCATTTCAGTTTCTTACTAAGTAAAATGGATCATTTTTAAGGTCCAACGCCTTAAAATGATCACCTTTCAAGTAAAAGAATCACTTGATTCACGCATAAGAAAGAACTACATAGGTCTGATTTCCTCATCGCAATTGAGGAATACGTAGGAGCAAAGGGAAACACCCTTGTCGACCACAAAAAGAAAAAAATATAAAAAGGGTATAAAGGATATAAAGACATAAAAAGGGAACGTAAAAATCAAAGTCATGTTTGCACATTCGATTAAAGGCTGTCGTCCCTGGGGACGGACGTGTGGGGTGCTAATACCTTCCCCGTGCGTAAATACAACTCCCGAGCCCTTTCACTTAAAAGTTCGTAGATCGCGTCTTTTCCATTTTTTCAGACGTTTTCCTCAAATAAACGTTGGTGGCGACTCCGCGCGTATTCCTTTCGTGGAACACGCATCCCACGAGTCACGCGTCGCCCTCCCGCCGAAGGGTAGGTTGCGACAGGTGTGTACATATGTGAATATATGGCATAAAATGCCTTACAAAGTGTGAATGAGTAGCAAAAAAAATGCCTTTCAACATATGCGTATTTGAGGATAGGTAGCATTAGGAGCCTTTTAGAAAATGTACCCATGTCAAAAATGGCCTGAGGACGCTTCCTAAATGAATATATGATGTGGAATTATCCCTCAAATGTATATAGATGGCACGAAATTTCCTTTTCAAATGCAAGTATGTGCATGACGTAATTAGCTTTCCAATGTGCATATAAATAAATGTGAGTGAAACAACAAAATTTGTATGTTAAATACTTCAAATGTGTGTAGGTAGTTTGTGATAGCAAAATATTTAGGATATGAATATGTGTAATTTTGACACAATGCCTTGAGCACGGGAATGTGTATTCTTTTCAATATATATATATATATATATATATATATATATATATATATATATATATATATATATATATATATATATATATATATCTGTGTCTGTGTGTGTGTGTATGTGCGTGTGTGTGGTAACTAGAATGTGTTGAATGTCCTTGTATGTTGACATAAATAGTAGGATATTTTACACATACGCATGTTCATAAATGTGTTACATTAAATGTGTGCACGAGTTTGTTCAAAATCGGAAAGATTAGCATGTCATTTTTGTGTTAAAATAAGCGTCTTCTTGTAGACTAACTTTCCAACTATCTGTCTTCACAGGAAACGGCTCTGAGGAATCTTTCCTCGAAGAGATCTAGGAAGGACGTCGTGGCCGAAGGGACTAGTGCCGCTCCCAAGTTTGATAGCCATCGTTTCAGGAGCGCTGAGCACCAGCAGCGTTTCGAAGCCATCAAGGGATGGTCCTTCCACCGAGAGAGACGCGTCCAGCTCAAGGACGACGAGTACACAGATTTCCAGGAGGAGATAGCTCGCCGGCGTTGGACGTCGCTGGTAACTCCCATGGCCAAGTTTGATCCAGATATAGTTCTCGAGTTTTATGCCAATGCTTGGTCTACAGAGGAGGGCGTACGGGACCTGCGGTCATGGGTAAGGGGCCAGTGGATTCCTTTCGATGCAGATGCCCTCAGTCAGTTCCTGGGATACCCGCTAGTATTGGAGGAGGGCCAGGAGTGTGAATACGGTCAGAGAAGGAACTGAGCCGATGGATTTGACGAGGAGGCCATTGCTCAGCTGCTATGCATACCAGGTTAGGATTTTACCCGGACCGCTGCCGGGAGACGGGTGCGGATCATGTGCACCAACAAGACTACCTTGACCCAGACATGAATGACGTTGCTGCTCAGCAACATCCTGCCCAACGATCATAATTCCGACCTCCCTCTGCCGAAGAGTCAGCTGGTGTATGCCATCCTGACACGGATGAGCGTCCATGTGGCTCAGTTGATCACTGATGCCATTTATTTATTTGCAGGTATGCCGCCTACCAGGCACCCTCTAGACCCAGATAAGTCTAACAGGGCCCTGGGTATTCCAGCATTGATCACGGGTCTCTGCCAGTTGTTCGGGGTTCCTGTCACACCTAGTAAGGTGATTCGACCACCGATCACCCGGGCTTTCATAGAAAAGTATTGCACGCCTAGACAGGAGCAGGGTGGCGACCCGTAGGCCCCAGACGCACCGCCGCCACCTCATCAGGTTGATCCAGCTGGGTCATTTGACACGGAGCGGTATTTACGGCATTTGGTTCGCCAGCAGGTGGCCAACCACAGGGCGCACGTGCAGACCCATGACTGTCTCTACCAGCTCAGCCTCAGCCTGCAGAGTCAGGGTTTCGCCCCTTTTCCATGCTCTATTCTGGATCAGTTCAGGGCAGAGGTCGCATGGCCCGGAGATTGGCCTGAGGCCCAGGTAGGGGAGGCGCCTGCAGAGGCTCCCGGCGATGCAGATGAGGCCCGCATGGACGAGGAGATGACAGATTTACTCGATTTCTAAGGAGGGAGCGGAGCCACATGACCGAGAGATCCCTAGATCCATATTCTCTTTTTATGTTTCCTCTTTCATCTGTTACATATCATTTTATTTTGTATAACTTGAGGGACTAATGTTTGTTTCGATTTGTTGACTCTTGTTTTGTGCATACATGTCATTTGAACTGCTACGTTAGTGCTTACTTCGTTGTTGTCAATAGTGTTTGTTGAAATTTCGGAACCGTGTAGAGTTTTTTCATTTAGGAACGTCGTCCTAAAAATAAAATGAACAAAAATCATGATAACGCCAAAAATAAGAAAGAAGCGTTGTGAACAAATGTCGTGTCTATGTATACAAAGAAAAGAAAAAAGTTTTTTATATATGTAAAAGAAAATGTGTATAGAAGGATTTTGTGTGTGTAAATAATGTGTGAAAAGAAATTCTTGTGTGTGTGAGCAACGAGTGTATATAAAGAAACTTTTGTATAAACTACGGGTGTGTGTTGGAAAAAACGAAAAAACAAATCTTTGAACATGAAAAGGGTTTGTATATAGACCGTGTTGACGTAAAGAGAAAGAGTTTTAATGCGTGTGTATACAGAAAAAGTTCTTCATGTATAGGAATGTAGGTGTACAAAGAAAAGTTTTTCTCATAGATGGCAATGGATGTATAGTTTTTTGTGAACATAAAAAATGAAACAAAAAGGAAAAAGAAAGAAAGACCTCGAAGGTTATCATGTTATGGTCGTAGGAAGCATAAATCATTCGTAGAGAGCAAACATATTTTTAGGAAACGAGGGACTGACGCTAAGAGTTTATTTTCCTGAATAACCGAGATAAGAATGGATGGATTCATTGAACCGATGAAAGAACATAATTTGGAAACGTTGGGTCTGTTTGTGTAAATCCCCAACTGTAGTATCACAATGCCATAAACTGGATGCTTGAGTGCCCACCTAGCTGTGGCCATGACTAATTTTTCACGTTGTTTCCAAATCATCATTGTTACGTGTGCCTTGTGGAAATGATATGGAAGTTCAACCCGAGACCGACACCTTGACACACGAATTTGTTTTGCCCCAGATATCAAGATCAGGCTCCCACGATGAAAAGACCATGTTGAGACACAACCTTAGGCTACTTTGAACCTTGCCTATGAAAAGAATCCTCATCTTTTCCCCGGAAGAAAAGGACAGCAGAATCTCCTCAAGGGAGAGCAAATAACGAATGCTAAAATCTGAATTCCCAAAGAAAGAGATGGAAAGGGAGAAATGAAAAGGAAGAAAAGGAAGAAATGAAAAGAAAGGAAACGAAGGATTCCCGATCAAAGATCGGAAGAAAGTCAAAAGGAAAAGATCGGAGGAAAACAAAATAATTCCCGATCAATAAAAGAAAGAGAGGACAGGAATCTTCGGACCAAATAAATTTTTGGTGAGGTAAATGATTGCCGGCAAAGGAAAACCCATTTTTAAGTGGTTCTTCCTTTGGGATTTCCATTCAAAGTCGTTCTCGATTGGCGATATCCCATCCCACCTAAACAAAAAGGAAAAGACCGAAACACCCAGCTTCATCTCCAAAACACTACCTTCGAGAAAATCCTATTGATCCGAGATCGTGCGTGTGATCTTTTGGTTCGATAGGAAAGCATGTGCAAAATAAAGTCATGGTGCAGTTATGGTTGGTATTAGGGTAAAACACTTTCCAGTGTGAGTTTTTATACACTATGAGTGATTTTGTTCCCAATTTCAATTTGACCCCATGTTTCCCCTGAATGTTCATTTAAAAGCTGAATGTTGACATCCTGCCCTTCATTTTCGGTTACAAGGAAAATTACCTTTGGCATGGGTATATTATTTCTCTAAGATATGGTGCTCTCGCGAATGATTTATTTTTCTTTCCGAAAAGCATGTTTGCCCTTTTTTTAGGTGAAAGAACCCGGTGGACCATTTGGTCCCACCCTCAAAATCTTATTTCGGAGACTCATGAATTGATTGCCTAGCGTTGTTCATGTGTCCTCCACCATCGAGGCTGGAGCCCCGCGAATTGATTGCCTAGCACTGTTCGCCTATCCTCCATCCTCCAATCTTTCGGAGACCCATGAATTGATTGCCTAGCGCTGTTCATGTGTCCTCCACCATCGAGGCTGGAGCCCCGCGAATTGATTTCCTAGCGCTGTTCGCCTATCCTCCATCCTCCAATCTTTCGGAGACCCATGAATTGATTGCCTAGCGCTGTTCATGTGTCGTCCACCATCAAGGCTGGAGCCCCGCGAATTGATTGCCTAGCGCTGTTCGCTTATCCTCCATCCTCCAATCTTAATTGGAGACCCATGTATTGAATGTCTTGCGCAGTTCATGTGTCCTCCATCATCGAGGCTGGAGCCCCGTGAATTAATTGCCTAGCGCTGTTCGCCTATCCTCCATCCTCCAATCTTATTCGGAGACCCATGAATTGATTGACTAGTGCTGTTCATGTGTCATCCACCATCGAGTCTGGAGCCCCGCGAATTGATTGCCTAGCGCTATTCGCCTATCCTCCAATCTTATTCGGAGACCCATGAATTGATTGCCTAGCGTTGTTCATGTGTCCTCCACCATCAAGGCTGGAGCCCCGCGAATTGATTGCCCAGCGTTGTTCGCCTATCCTCCACCTTTAAATCTTGTTCGGAGACCCATGAATTGATTGTTTAGCGCTATTCATGTGTCCTCCACCATCAAGGCTGGAGCCCCGCGAATTGATTGCCTAGCGCTGTTCATGTGTCCTCCACCATCGAGGTTGGAGCCCCGCCAATTGATTGCCTAGCGTTGTTCACCTATCCTCCATCCTCCAAAATTCGAAGACCCATGAATTGATTGCCTAGCGCTGTTCATGTGTCCTCCACCATCGAGGCTGGAGCCCCGCGAATTGATTGTCTCATGCTGTTCGCCTATCCTCCATCCTCCAATCTTATTCGGAGACCCATGAATTGATTGCCTAGCGTTGTTCATGTGTCCTCCACCATCAAGGCTGAAGTCCCGCGAATTGATTGCCTAACGCTGTTCGCCTATCCTCCATCCTCCAATCTTTTGGAGACCCATAAATTGATTGCCTAGCGTTGTTCATGTGTCCTCCACCATCGAGTCTGGAGCCTAGCGAATTGATTGCCTAGCGCTGTTCGCCTATCCTCCATTCTCCAATCTTATTCGGAGACCCATCAATTGATTGCCTAGCGCTGTTCATGTGTCCTCCACCATCAAGGCTGGAGCCCCGCGAATTCATTGCCCAGCGTTGTTCGCCTATCCTCCATCCCCCAATCTTATTTGGAGACCCATGAATTGATTGCCTAGCGCTGTTCATGTGTCCTCCATCATCGAGGTTGGAGCCCCGCCAATTGATTGCCTAGCGTTGTTCACCTATCCTCCATCCACCAATCTTTCGGAGACCCATGAATTGATTGCCTAGTGCTGTTCATGTGTCCTCCACCATCGACGCTGGAGCCCCGCGAATTGATTGCCTCATGCTGTTCGCCTATCCTCCATCCGCCAATCTTATTCGGAGACCCATGAATTGATTGCCTAGCGCTTTTCATGTGTCCTCAACCATCGAGGCTGGAGCCCCGCGAATTGATTGCCTAACGCTGTTCGCCTATCTTCCATCCTCCAATCTTTCGGAGACCCATGAATTGATTGCCTAGCGTTGTTCATGTGTCCTCCACCATCGAGTCTGGAGCTCCGGGAATTGATTGCCTAGCGCTGTTCCCCTATCCTCCACTTTAAATCTTGTTTGGAGACCCATGAATTGATTGCTTAGCGCTATTCATGTGTCCTCCACCATCGAGTCTGGAGCCCCGCGAATTGATTGCCTAGCGCTGTTCCCCTATCCTCCACCTTTAAATCTTGTTCGGAGACCCATGAATTGATTGCCTAGCGCTGTTCATGTGTCCTCCACCATCGAGGCTGGAGCCCCGCGAATTGATTGCCTAACGCTGTTCGCCTATCCTCCATCCTCCAATCTTTCGGAGACCCATGAATTGATTGCCTAGCGTTGTTCATGTGTCCTCCACCATCGAGTCTGGAGCCCCGGGAATTGATTGCCTATCGCTGTTCCCCTATCCTCCACCTTTAAATCTTGTTCGGAGACCCATGAATTGATTGCTTAGCGCTATTCATGTGTCCTCCACCATCGAGTCTGGAGCCCCGCGAATTGATTGCCCAGCGCTGTTCCCCTATCCTCCACCCTTAAATCTTGTTCGGAGACCCATGAATTGATTGCCTAGCGCTGTTCATGTGTCCTTCACCATCGAGTCTGGAGCCCCGCGAGTTGATTGCCTGGCGCTGTTCGCCTATCCTCCACCCTCGAAATCTTGTTCGGAGACCCACGAATTGATTGCCTAGCGGCATTCATGCGTCCTCCACCATAAAGTGCGAAGCCTCTGGTGACTGGGAAATGTGGTTTTTGTTATTTTCCCGATCGGTTCCTTCGCCAAACATGTGTATATATGTATATTATGTTATTGGTGTTTTTGTTGTTTGTAATTGTTTTGTGTTGTGCAGAGAAGGAAGGAGAGACGGGAGTCGTCATAGACTAATCACGGAAAGGGCGAAGACGGACGAAATCATTGTTTTATCTTTGCTTTCCTCTTATCTCCAATAAAAGGTAAGTAAAGAGGGGCAACTGTCATACCCTAATTTCGTCCAGGGACTATTGCTTAATGACATGCAACTGTTGATTGACCGCTTCGAGGTACTTGGCACCCTTTGTTGCACAATATGTGAAGTCCCGAGATGTGCCGAAAATCAAAAGGAAGCGTTGTTACGCAATCCGTGAAATTTCGTAACGTGTCGGAAATCCAAAGGAAGTATTGTTACGCAATCCGTATGTTTTCGTAACTCTTTGAAAGCTAAAAAAGGAGTAATTATATGATCCGTAAGGTTCCGTAACCTTACTGTCATACCCTAATTTCGTCCGGGGACCTTTGCTTGATGACATACGACTTTTCTTTGGTCCTTGTGAGGTGCTTGGCACCCATCATTAGGCAATTTGTGAAATTCCAGGACATGCCGGAAAACCAAAAAAAATATATATGCACAATCCGTAAGTTTCCGTGACACACCGGAAATCAAATGGAAGCATCGTTGCATAATTAAGTGAGGTTCCGTAACATTCCGTAAGTCAAAAAGGGGATGATTATGTAATCCGCAAGGTTCCGTAACATTACGGAAAGAAAACAAGTATCGTTACGAAATTCGTAAGTTTCCGTAACTTTACGAAAAAAGAATCACCAAAAAAAGCAGAGGGGGTGTACACAGTAAAAATGGGGGTGCAAATAGCACCTAGGCCCACTTGGGCCCTCCAGAAGATTCCTCCAGAAGGCTGTTGCTTCTGGAGGAAACAACCTGGCTCGCCTGGGCGAGCTGGGCGGCAAGCATCTCCCCTATTTTGCTATAAATAGGGGAGGAAGTGAAGAAGAAAAGGGTTCAGCCCCTTAGGCACTTCTCTCTCTTTCGAATTTGCTTGGAAAAATTGTTTCTGTGAAGAAAATCTAAGCCGAGGCGCTTCCGAAATGTTTCCGTAACGTTTCCGTAAGGAATTTCGTGAAGGTTTCGACCGTTCTTCGACGTTCTTCATCGTTCTTCGATCTTCAACGGGTAAGTACCTCGAACCAAGCTTTTCGATTCATTCTATGTACCCATGGTGGTCCACATTGTGTTTCGTGTATTTTTATTCTCGTTTCATTTACTTTTTATACCCCCTTTTGACGTGCTTAAGCCATTTTACTTAAGTCATTTCTCGCTTAACTTAAAAATAAAAAAATTTCCACCGATCGTTTGAATTGTATTATCCGTTAACTTCGGTTAAAATAAATTCCGACCGTTCGGTCGTGCCATAACCACGTTGGAAATAAAAAAGAGGTAAAAAATAATATAATAATCAAAAAACATCTTTTTTTAGTAAAATAAAGCGGAAAATCAATCGGACGTTTTCTCTTTGGGATTTCTCATTCTTAATCGAATTGACTAATAACTAAAGTGAAATTAAGGCTAAAACCAACTCGCCTAGTCAAGCTCGTCCACAAAAATAGGGTTTTTTAAGTTTGTCATTTCAATTTCTTACTAAGTAAATGGATCGTTTTCAAGGTCCAACGCCTTAAAATGATCACCTTTTAAGTAAAAAAGAATCACTTGATAAGAAAGAACTACGTAGGTCTGTTTTCCTCATTGCAATTGAGGATACGTACGAGCAAAAGCTCCGCTTTTTTCGACCACCCCAAGAGATCGTTAATGGTCCAATGCCTTAACGTTTCTCTCCTTTCAAAAACAAGAGATCGTTAATGGTCCAATGCCTTAACGTTTCTCTCCTTTCAAAAACAAGAGATCGTTAATGGTCCAACGCCTTAACGTTTCTCTCCTTTCAAAATCTAAAGACCGTTTAATGGTCCAACACCTTAAATGACCTTTTGTTCAATAAAAACATATTTTGCAAAAAAGACAAAAACAACTTAACCAAACACTTTGTTCCGAAAGAACTACGTAGGTCTGATTTCCTCATCGCAAATTGAGGAATACGTAGGAGCAAAGGAAAACACCCTTGTCGACCACAAAAAAGGAAAAATATAAAAAGGGTATAAAGGATATAAGGACATAAAAGGGAACATAAAAATCAAAGTCATGTTTGCACATTCGATTAAAGGCTGTCGTCCCTTGGGACGGACGTGTGGGGTGCTAATACCTTCCCCGTGCGTAAATACAACTCCCGAACCTTTTCACTTAAAAGTTCGTAGATCGCGTCTTTTCCGGTTTTTCCGACGTTTTCCTCAAATAAACGTTGGTGGCGACTCCGCGCGTATTCCTTTCGTGGAACACGCATCCCGCGAGTCTCGCGTCGCCCTCCCGCCGAAGGGTAGGTTGCGACAGTTGGCGACTCCACTGGGGAGTGTTTTTAGAGAGTTAGGCCATTTAAATCATGTGCAATGTTTTACCGTGACTTACCCCTTTGTTGGTTTCCCTTCATTATGTTCTTGTGTATATAAACTCTTTGTTGCTTTTAGTGCGTTTAAAATGTATGCATGAAGTAAATATTTATTCATTTGATGCACACAAACACCAACACTATTTGCACACACTGTGAGTGAAAAAGGGCCCTATACCCGGGTTCATGGGAACATAAGGAGTGGAGGTGAATCTGTGATCATGCTAGGTCTCCGACTTGCTTGATTACAGTGAACCCTCATCTAGAGCTTTTCTCTTTGAAAACTTATTGTTGCTAGTAGTTCCTATTGCTGCAATATGTTCTTCGAAGAGAATGATACCTCTAGAAACTATAAAAAGAGATATGACTACCTTGGGGGTTATCACTAAATGCCTAGTTAGTTCTCTCCCTTATAGGTCCCTTAAATAGGGGCACGGAGCAAACACGCTGCATGCCATTTTTCACACTGCCATGCATGAATATCATATACCCTTTTGCTTATGTTCAGTGGATATTGTCATGCTAGTGCGCCTTTTGCATATGCATCGCATAGGGGTTCTGTCTTGATCCCCTCTATAGACAAATCAATGGAAGGTCCGGGTCACCGTTTTAAAAACATACGTTGGGGCACTTTGCTACCCCTAGACGTTGTGTCTAAAGAGGAGAAAATGTCCCGGGCCCCCGCATTCTTAAATTACAGCTGTGTCATATGCATTCCTTCATGCATTCATCCATTCCACCCATGATAGATGTCGGAGTTTTGATTCGCCCTAGATTTTATTTCACTTTAGTAAAACATGGGATCAAGTCAAAAGCCTTCGCTTAAAAAGAGGTTCTATCAAGTCAAAATCAAGAGCTTAGAGGTCACTAGTTTACGAGAGTTGGGGAAATTAATGGGTCAACTTCAACGGCAAGCCTTCCGCAAAGCCTATGGTAAGATTTGGGACCTAGCTAGGGTAGAAGTCTCCATGGAATCGATTGCATCCCTTTCCCAGTATTATGACCAGCCCCTAAGGTGCTTCACATTTGAGGACTTCCAGCTATCACCAATGGTGGAAGAATTTGAAGAGATCCTAGGATGTCCTCTAGGGGGAAGGAAATCATACCTCTTCTCAGGGTTCTACCCCTCATTGGCCAGAATTTATAAAAAAGTCCAAATCTCGGCGCAGGAATTAGACCGCCAAAGGCAAGTCGAAAATGGGGTGGTCGGAATACCGAGAAAATATTTGGAGGTAAAAGCAAGAATCTTGGCAGATAAAGGCGAGTGGACCCCATTCATAGATATTCTCACACTGTTGATTTTCGGGGGGGGGTCCTCTTTCCGAACGTGGATGGGTTGGTGGACCTAGCAGCGATCGACGCTTTTCTCGCCTATCATAACCACAAGGAAAGCCCGGTTGTCGCTATGCTAGCCGACCTATATGACACCTTCGACCGAAGATGTGAAGAGAGAAATGCAAGGATTGTTTGTTGTACTCCAGGTCTTTATGTATGGTTAGTTTCACACCTTTTTCGCCAAGAGGTGAGGCATGCTTGCCCGCTAGAAAGTCACCGTTCATGCATAGAGAAAGGAGGGGCAAATTGGGACCAACTCTTAGCAAGCAAAGAAGGAGCATCTGTCAACTGGTTCCCTTGATGGAAGGAAGGAAGAACCGGAGTTCTTATTTCATGCGGAGGATTTCCAAATGTTCCCTTGATGGTGACGAGGGGTTGCATCAGCTACAATCACATTCTTGCAATAAGACAACTTGGCTACCCTATGAGAGGGGCGCCACTAGAGGATGGGCTCGCGCCTGTCATTTCATGAGGCTTCAATAAGACCAACGTGGAGACACTTCAGAAGGTCCGCAAGGCATGGGGGGTGGTACAAAAGAAGGACAAAGAGCTTAGGGGAAGCAGTAATGGGATCATCGACGGCTTTCATAAGTGGCTGAGAGTCTGAACACAAGGATTGGATTGGCTCCCAAATCTAAAGACTGTGAGAGACGATGAGGTTAAAGCTTCGGAAGAAAGTGATGAGGTACAAGCCCTAAAGGCAGAGCTTGAAAGAGCCCGGGTAGTCGAAGAGAAGTTCAAGTCCATAGCCATCAAAGTCTGAAGAGAGTATGATGAACTAAGGGACGTCAATATGGCCACCGCTGAAGCCTTGGAACGAGAAGCCAAGAAGGCCCAAAAGTAAGAACACGACCAAAACAAAGTTTTGAGGGGCTTTATAGGGCAGCAATAGTGAGCTCAAGCTCCGAAGAGGTGAAAGGAATCATCACGGTTCAAAGGCATGATCTTGAAGGACGAGCTAAAGGCTTGCCTTAGGTCAGAAAGAAATTTGTCCCAACAGTTAAGCGAGACTGAAGGGAATATGTGGGCCATCATCGATGAGTGCAAAGAGAAGCTAAATCTAGCAGCGACTCACGAGCAAAGGCTAGAGGATGAGTACGCCAAGATATCAGCAGAAAGGGAAGCAAGGGAAAGGGTAATTGATTCATTGCGCCAAGAGGCAACAATGTGGATGGACCGATTTGCTCTTACTTTGAACAAGAGTCAAGAACTTCCCCGATTGCTAACCAAGGCCAAAGCAATGGCAGACACCTACTCTGCCCCTGAGGAGATCCACGGACTTCTCAGCTATTGTCAGCATATGATAGACTTAATGGACCATATGATTAGAAACCGCTAGGAAGTTTGTATTGTCGCTCAGATCTTGACTAGTTATAGCTTTTTGAATAAAATGAGTTTATCCCACGTTTTTACTCCAAAAATCAGTGCGAATCAAGTCACTCCCGCATATTACCTCTAGCATGCATTGTATGTTGGTCTCGTCCTTTGTCACGGGAAGCCGGAAGGTCCATATCACCTTCTTGATTGTACACATGGGGCACTGCGCCCCCAAATGCGCAAGTAAGAAGAGATAATTTTCCGGACTCTCGTGTCCGTAAAATGCATTCATATCATGCATCACATAAGCATCTCTTCATAATGAACATATTGTTCTTGCATTTGTCCGTTATCATATTCCAGCCTCACATTTTGCATGAGTCATGGCATCATCATATGCGTTCAACAAACTTTTGATCTGCAAAATTGCATACCATTTGTTTTCATGTTTGCTCATCCTTGCGTTTTCCTCTACAAAACAAAAACAAAAAAGAGGAAGCGTGAAACTTCACGCTACATTCTTAGTTGCATGTGTTAGGCACCATGAGCCAACCATGTTGGGATCATAAACCCATTTCTAAAAAAAAAACAAAAAAACACACAACAAAAAAACAAAATAATTGAACATGGTACCTAATGCATGGTTAACTAAGAAAAGATGTTTCTTCGGGCATCTCAATTTGATAATTACATTCTCCATGCATAGTATGCGTATTCCCGAGTCTTTCATCCCTATGAAATGTTGTTGAAGTGTTGGCGATCAAAATTGCCATTCCCTGGGTTATGGGGTTGAACCAAGCTCATGCTTTTTCAAAAAAAGTTCATCAAGTCAAGTTGAAGTATGGAAGTAACTATCTTGCAAAAATTGGGGCAAAAGATGAATCGAGTCACATCACTGCTTCGTCTACTGCTAAACATATTTAGGATTGTTGATGTCCTTGTTACTTCCAGTTTCACCTTGACAAAGATGTCATGGACCATGTTGAAAATCTAAATTGATTCAACCCCATATCCTGCGTAAAAATTCGCAATACTTCAACTATGCATCATTCGCATACATCCATACTTTTCATTGGTTGCATTGCTCATTACATTCTTTCCTTGAAAAAAAAAAGAGAACTTAATCATTGTTATAAAAAAGAAAAAAAACACATGCTTTACGGTGCCCTCACCGAACTTGTGCTAGAGCTAGAGTAATGGGTGAAGTAGAGGAGATACAAGAGAAGATGAAGGCCGACATGGAGGCCATTAAAGAGAAAATGGCCACAATGATGGAGGCCATGATGAGCGTGAAGAAGATAATGGAAGCCAATGCGGTTGCAATTGCCGCTACCAGCGTTGTTGCTAAGGTGAACCCGACGTCCCCATCCGGCATCAACCAAATGAGTCATCCAACCTCAGATATGGTAGGCAAAGATTTGGGAAGTACGGGCGGCCCCCATGATGTGCAAATTCAAAACGAGCACGCCTTCCCGCCATATGGCTTGCCTCTCAACTATACGCCACCCAATGTGGCGTACAGTCCCAATAAGAATGTCAATAACTCCACTCCTATACCCATTGAGAGCCAACAACCCCGAACTGATCATGCACATGTCCCTTAAACCGTGGGGGAGACACATGAAATTCCCCATCACAATCTAGCCGACTTCGAGCCTTGGCTCGAATATGCCACTGAAGGGCAAGCAGTTGGTGGTATACCCCTTGAAAACACTTCGGAAGGCCCTCAGTATCACCCCCAACCACAACCCTCATGTTCCACAGCGGTTTAAAACCCTCATGACTATGGCAGGAATGGGAAAGTTGGATCATCTAGAGGAAAGGCTTAGGGCCATTAAAGGAGGTGAAGATTATGCCTTTGCTAACCTAGAAGAGTTGTTCCTCGTACCTAATATCATCACCCCTCCCAAGTTCAAGGTGCTGGACTTTGACAAGTACAAGGGAACTACTTGTCCCAAGAACCATCTAAAGATGTATTGTCAGAAGATGGGGGAATACGCAAAAGATGAGGAATTGTTGATACATTCCTTCCAAGAAAGTCTTACTGGGGTAGCTGTTACCTGGTACACTAACCTGAAACCTTCTCGAGTCCACTCTTGGAAGGACCTAATGGTTTCCTTCATTAGGCAGGGTCAGTACAATTCTGATGTGGCTCCGAATAGGATGCAACTACAGAACATGTGCAAAAAGGGGGGCACGAATCTTTCAAAGAATACGCCCAAAGATGGAGAGACTTGGCAACTCAAGTAGCACCCCCAATAACAGAGAAAGAGATTATCACAATGATAGTAGACACGTGACCGGTGTTCTACGATGAAAAATGGTGGGTTACACACCTTCAAGTTTTATAGATTTGGTCTTCGCCAGCAAAAGGATCGAAGTGGGTCTGAAAAGAGGCAAATTTAATCATCCTGCTTGGACGAATGAGAAGACTGGGGCAAATGAAGAGGGTGAGAAAGAGGGAGAAACCCATGCTGTGACTACCATTCCTATACGGCCAAGTTTCCCACCAACCCAATAATGTCATTACTCAGCCAATAACAAACCTCCTCCTTACCCACCACCCAGTTATCCACAAAGGTCATCCCTAAATCAACCACAAAGTCTGTCTACCGCACTCCCAATGACGAACATCACCTTTAGCACAAACCAAGAGCACCAACCAAGAAATGAATTTTGCAACGAGAAAACCTGTAGAATTCACCCCAGTTCCAGTGTCCTATGCTGACTTGCTCCCATATCTACTTGATAATTCAATGGTAGCCATAACCCCAACCAAGGTTCATCAACCTTCATTTCTCCGAGAATACGACTCGAACGCAACGTGTGCTTGTCACGGAGAAGCCTCGGGGCGTCCCATTGAGCATTGTAGGGCTCTGAAGCGTAAGGTGCGAGGTCTAATTGATGCTGGCTGAAATTTGAGGAGAATCGTGTGTAAATCCTGACATTGACAAGAGATGCCACACATGGGGCAATTTTGAAGGCTGTTGTTAGGTGTCTCTAATGACTCATCAGGGTTTCCAAGTTTATGCCATTATTGTAAACCACAGTTACAATGTTAAATGAAATGGATAAAGTTGATATCTCTGTCTCTCATCCTCTCACAAACGCATGTTTGCTTATTCAACTCTCACCGAAATGTGGGTGCAAGCCATTGGTCTGTTTGCTCAAGCGACCTGTGCTCCTGAGTTCGGACTTCCAAGACCGTTCAATCAGAGATTACTCGTCTTGCACGTTGGTGGGGTTGCCGTAAAACAACAAATAAAGCTCAAAACAAATAAGTTTCAAAATAAAAATAAAAAAGGGAGTTCAAAAAGAAAAAAAAAAGAGCATTTGATTGACTGTGTTTTCAAGACATTCATGTGACCTCATTCCGGAAAGTTTGTCTTTTTAGAGAGAAGTGAGTTATCAAGAATAGGATGTTGGATAAATGGCCTTAGTTACCTTAAGAAAAGGGGGGGTTGAATTAAGATACGAAGATTATTCCCCAATTAAACTTTCACTCTCTCTTTTTGGATTAACAATGCACACAGGGATAACCCTTCCCTTGTGTTCAGGAATCCTCTACAATAAGAGACCCACGATCTCTTAATCCCTTTTCAGAAATAAGAAGAAGAAATCTCTCTTAAAAAAGGTAGATTGTAAAATGAAGATCAATCAAAAATTCCTTATTGAATATGCAAGTGGTTGACCAAGGAATCTTTTTGAGAGGATAAGACATTTCAGTTCAGAAAAACTCTTGATCTTGCGAGAGGATAAAACTGTTTGGGCAATGAAAACTCTCTTTAAAACATTTGAATGGCCGTTCATAAAACATTTGAATAGATATGTCTCTTGGAAATTATTTTTTGAAAATCCCCTCTGGTAATCAATTACAAGACTTATGTAATCGATTACAGGTTTTAAAAATTTGAATTAAAACATTTTCAACTGCTGGTAATCGATTACCAGAGAGCAAATCTCAATTTGAAATGATAGAATTCTTTGGTCAAACCTTTTGTTTGTTTCAATTTGGAAACTTCTTCCTAAAGATTCTAAGAGATCAAACTTGATCATATATCTTGATTTTCTTGGATTCTTGTCATGAATAAAACTTAGAAGCACTTGATCCTTTAGCATCATCAAGACATCAAAACATCTTGCTTCTACATAGGAGTCATTTGACTTAATCCATCAACTGAAAGATCCTTCAACTATTTCTCGTCCTTGGAAAATTCTTTTTGCAAGAATCAACTGCTTCTTTCATTCTTCCTCACTACGAGGTCGTGAAAACAAGACAACACTTGGTACCTCTAAGCCCTACACTGGGGCAACGAAAGGCACCATGCAAAAACCTCAAGCGAACCTAGGGGCAGATTAGAAGTTCTCACCCAATAGGTTCCCTCCTACAAGGTCATGACGAAAGACAACGATTGGTACCTCAAAGCCTTACACTGGGGCAATGAGGGGCACCGTGCATGAGCCTCAAGTGAACATAGGGGCCGATCAAAAGTTCTCACCCATCGATGTTTTTAACAAAAAAGGGGGACAAACCCTAGGATTTCAATGGATTGATCAAACATCAAACGACTCCATTGCCGTCACTCCAAAATGGTAAAGTGACTAAATCAAACAGAACACACACTCTGAGGGAGTTCCCGGAGAGATTTGCAAAAAGATAGGATGAGGTTGCATGAATTATCACCTCTTTCAAAAGGACAGTCAATCTGTGTTTTCCAAAAAAATTAAATCAAAATCAAAATCAAAAAATAGGGAAAGAATGTCATGAACATTGTACAACTTTCCATTACATTGCATTGTTTCATATGAGGTCTGCATTTACCAAATTTCACGACAAAGGTTGCATGCATCTGCATCCCTAAAAATCATGTTAACTGCATAGATTTCCTACATCTAATGTCCAAATCTTGTGGATTTGGGATGACCGACCCCCTCGATGAGTCGATCTCTTGCTTTCTCATAAGGGTGGACCCTTGGGTACTTGTACCTATCACCTTGAGAGGACTACACGTCCTCGCCTTGAGAGGACTACACGTCCTCACATCAGAGGACTACACGTCCTCGCCTTCATAGGGCTACACGCCCTCACCTTCAGAGGACTACACGTCCTCGCCTTCATAGGGCTTCACGCCCTCGCCATCAGAGGATTGCATGTCCTCACCATCAGAGGACTGCATGTCCTCACCCTCAGAGGACTGCATGTCCTCACCCTCAGAGGACTGCATGCCCTCACCTTCAGAGGACTACACGTCCTCACCTTCAGAGGACTACACGTCCTCACATCAGAGGACTACACGTCCTCACCTTCAGATGACTACGCGTCCTCACCTTAGAGGACTACACATCCTCGCCTTCGTAGGGCTTCACGCCCTCGCCATCAGAGGATTGGATGTCCTCACCATCAGTGGACTGCATGTCCTCACCCTCAGAGGACTGCATGTCCTCACCCTCAGAGGACTGCATGCCCTCACCCTCAGAGGACTGCATGCCCTCACCTTCAGAGGACTACACGTCCTCACCTTCAGAGGACTACACGTCCTCACATCAGAGGACTACACGTCCTCACCTTCAGAGGACTACGCGTCCTCACCTTAGAGGACTGCACGTCCTCACCTTCAGAGGACTACACGTCCTCACATCAAAGGACTACACGTCCTCACCTTCAGAGGACTGTGCGTCCTCACCTTCGTAGGGCTACACGCCCTCACCTTCAAAGGGCTTCACGCCCTCGCCATCAGAGGATTGCATGTCCTCACCATCAGAGGACTGCATGTCCTCACCTTCAGAGGACTGCACGTCCTCACCCTCAGAGGATTGCACGTCCTCACCCTCAGAGGATTGCACGCCCTCACCTTTAGAGGGCTACGTGTCCTCATTTTCAGTGTGCTCCACATCCGCACCTTAAGAGAATTTAAGGTCCTCTGTCCTTAAATGCTTAATCGAGACTTGCACTCCCGGTTAAGGGACCAGTAGTTTCCTTTTAACGGTTCCTGGGCCACCCCCTGATATTGGAGGAGGGCCAACTATGCGAGCACAACAAGAGAGGGAGGCTATCACACAGCTACTATGCATACCGGGGCAAGATTTCACCCGTGCCGCTGCAAAGAGACGACTGCGGATCATGTGCACCAACATGACCACTCTTACACAGATATAGATGACATTGCTACTTAGCAACATTCTGCCCAGCGACCGCAATGCCAATCTCCCCCTGCAAAAGTATCAGTTGGTCTGTGTCGTCCCGACATGGGTAAGTATGCATATGGTTCAACTGATTTCTAATACCATCTATTGTTTGCAGGGATTGCACCCACAGAGACACCCAGTGGACCTGAAGAAGTCCAACAAGGCCCTGGGGTTTCTAGCTCTGGTTACGGGCCTCTTTCGGCCCTACAGGGCGCCCGTTCCCCCCAGCAAGTTCATGTCGTCGTGGCATAGGTAAGTATGCACCTCCCCCAACTGATTTCTGATGTCATCTATTGTTTGCAGGGATTGTGCCCGCAAGACACCTAGTGGACCCAAAGAAGGCCAACAGGGTCTTGGAGTTGCCAGCTCTAAATACGGGTCTCTGTCAGTTCTAGGGAGTGCCTATCGCCTCCAGCGAGGTCATCAGGCCCCCCTACCAATCGAGCTTTCATCAAGAAGTACTGCGCCCCCAGGCAGGCGCAGGGCGAAACACCACAGCAGCATTGGGATGGCCGGTACCGGGCAATAGACACACCGCCACCACCTCTAGAGTTCACCTCATCTCATCCATAAAAAGGTTAGAGCGTTGCCTACGACACATGGCCGACCCATAGGCGACCAAGTCCAAAGCCAAAGGTAAGCAAAGTACTAGGTCAGTGACGGACAAGCCATCATGCGTCCAACTCAAGACGTTAAAGAAGCGCTACTAGGAGGCAACCTAGTACCTTTTGAATCTATGCTTGTTATTTGATCACTTTTTATAGTAGGACGCACCTAGTTGCTCATGATCCTGGGAATTTAAATAAAACAAGCGCAAGCTCGAAAGGTAGTCATACCTCACAAAATATATATATGTATGTTTAGGTAGTGAAAATACCTTAGATATGCATGTATGTAAACAAAAAAACACTTCACAAAATATATATATATATATATATATATATATATATATATATATATATATATATATATGTATGTTTAGGTAGAAAGATACCTTAGATATGCATGTATGTAAACAAAAAATACTTCACAAAATATATATATGTATGTTTAGGTAGAAAGATACCTTGGATATGCGTGTATACAGCAAAAATACCTTACAAAACATATATATGTATGTTTAGGTAGCAAGATACCTTGGATATGCATGTATATAGCAAAAATACCTCACAAAAATATACACATGTTTAGGTAGCAAAATACCTCATGAAAAAAAAAGGGGAAAAGAAAAAAAAACGAAAAACAAACAAGAAAAAGAAATAAACAAATGATAAAAAGGAAAAAGACAAGAAAAAGAAAAATAAGTTGTCCAACTGAAAAACCAACATGCTTTTGAAAAGAGATGACTTCCAACTTTTCTTTGAAAAAATTCACTGATCGTAACTAGTTTTTGAAAAAAATGTGTATACACCTGAAGGGTGAATGTCGTGAAATTTTCCCGAGTACCCAAAATGGACTAGGATGAATGCACAAATTGGTAAAAGAACATATTTTGGAAACATTGGGTTGACTAAAAATAGAGGAAATGAATCATGAGCCCTAGCATCACATGACCATAAAAATTTGACACTTGAGTGTCCGCATAGGTGCATACATGACCAGTTTTGCATAAAGTTTCCAAATCATCATTTTTGCATTTGTGTCATGGAAATAATGTGGGGCATCCCTTTTATCCTTGAACCAAAACAAACCCTAACATGTATCATGTCTAGCCATTCTACAAGCCTTGAGCCAAAATCCTGACTCACCATAAACCTCGACTCAGGGTGAGAATGTCAATCCTTACCCTCGGAAGCAAAAAAGAAAAAAGGGGGGGGGAAGAAGGAAATTCCCAATCAAAAGTGGGAGAAAGCAAAAAGAAAAGAAAGGAAATTCCCAATCAAAGAATGGGAGAAAGCAGAAAGAAAAGGAAAGAAAGCTCCTGATCAAGGATCGAAAGAAAACAGAAGAAATATGCATAAAGGTCTTTGGACCAGACAATATCTGAACGTATACAGAATTGTCACCAAATGAACAAAAAAGAAGGAAAGGAAACCATGACCTAAAGTGGTCTTCTCCCTCTGATTACCAACCAAAATCCTGTGCGTTGGTGACTTGCTCGCCTCGCGTCAAACAAAAACAGAAAAGGAAAAAGCCAACCAAAAATCAAAAGCCAAAAACACACAAAAGCCGAAAAACCCATCAAAAGAACCCATTCCCAAGGGAAGTCCTATTGATCCATGATCACGCATGTAATTTTTGATTTGTTAGGAAATAAATTGCAAAATCAAGTCATGACATATCTATGGTTCGGAATTAGGATGAAACACTTGCCTGTGAGAGATTGATACACTTTGAGTGATTTTCTTCTATTTTGTCGAACCCATTGTTTCCTCTAAATGGTCATTTAGAAATGAAATGCTAAACATCCAAAATCTCATTTATGGTTATGGGGGATTTCATCAACATACTCTCCTTCCCCGGTGGACGCATTGTTTTTCACTCAAAAAAAAGCATATGATGCTCTAATAAGTTGGAATATTTGTCTCTTTGCTAAAGCATGTTTGCATTTTAGTGGAGAAAACACCGAGACTTTTTCAAGTCTCCCAAGTTATCTAGAACTACGTAGGTCTGAGTTCCTCATTGGAGGATACGTAGGAGCAAGAGCCTTGCTTTTGTCGACCACACCACCTTTTGTTGTCATACTGACCCTGAGGTCATGTGACATGCGGAGACAAAATTTGGTCATTCCGCGCCCCTTTGCCATTCAGACACAGTCGTGTCCGATGGCACGCAGAGACAAAATTTGGTCATTCTGCACCCTTTGTCATCCAGAGGCGGCGGGCCCGATGACATGCGGAGACAAAATTTGGTCATTCCGCACCCCTTTGCCATTCAGACACAGACGTGTCCGATGGCGCGCAGAGACAAAATTTGGTCATTCTGCACCCTTTGTCATCCAGAGGCGGCGGGCCCGATGACATGCGGAGACAAAATTTGGTCATTCCGCGCCCCTTTGCCATTCAGACACAGTCGTGTCCGATGGCACGCAGAGACAAAATTTGGTCATTCTGCACTCTTTGTCATCCAGAGGCGGCGGGCCCGATGACATGCGGAGACAAAATTTGGTCATTCCGCACCCCTTTGCCATTCAGACACAGTCGTGTCCGATGGCACACAGAGACAAAATTTGGTCATTCTGCACCCTTTGTCATCCAGAGGCGGCGGGCCCGATGACATGCGGAGACAAAATTTGGTCATTCTGCACCCCTTTGCCATTCAAACACGGTCGTGTCCGATGGCACGCAGAGACAAAATTTAGTCATTCTGCACCCTTTGTCATCCAGAGGCGGCGGGCCCGATGACATGCGGAGACAAAATTTGGTCATTCCGCACCCCTTTTCCATTCAGACACAGTCGTGTCCGATGGCACGCAGAGACAAAATTTGGTCATTCTGCACCCTTTGTCATCCAGAGGCGGCGGGCCCGATGACATGCGGAGACAAAATTTGGTCATTCCGCACCCCTTTGCCATTCAGACACAGTCGTGTCCGATGGTACACAGAGACAAAATTTAGTCATTCTGCACCCTTTGTCATCCAGAGGCGGCGGGCCCGATGACATGCGGAGACAAAATTTGGTCATTCCGCACCCCTTTGCCATTCAGACACAGTCGTGTCCGATGGCGCGCAGAGACAAAATTTGGTCATTCTGCACACTTTGTCATCTAGAGGCGGCGGGCCCGATGACACGCGGAGATTTGTATTATCTTCCGCACTCACAAGATCTGTCATACTGACTTTTGAGTCACGCTGACGGGCGGAAATACCCGAGTGGTTATCCGTATAAACATTCTTTTGCTATCTGTAAGACAGAACGCTTGATAGCATGCAGAGACTGACATCGTCTTCTGCACCTTTTGTTCCCTCGGGAACAACAAGTCATTTGCATGTGGAGATTTTATGGTCACCCGCGACTCTCGTCAAATCGAGAGGAACGAAATTAGTGTCTTATCTTTACTTTCCTTTTATCTCCAATAAAAGACAAGTAAAGAGGGGCAACTGTCATACCCTAATTTTGTCCGGGGACCTTTGCTTGATGACATACGACTTTTCTTTGGTCCTTGTGAGGTGCTTCGCACCCATCATTAGGCAATTTGTGAAATTCCAGGACATGCCGGAAAACCAAAAAAATATATATGCACAATCCGTAAGTTTCCGTGACACACCGGAAATCAAATGGAAGCATCGTTGCATAATTAAGTGAGGTTCCGTAACATTCCGTAAGTCAAAAAGGGGATGATTATGTAATCCGCAAGGTTCCGTAACATTACGGAAAGAAAACAAGTATCGTTACGAAATTCGTAAGTTTCCGTAACTTTACGAAAAAAGAATCACCAAAAAAAGCAGAGGGGGGTGTACTTAGTAAAAATGGGGGTGCAAATAGCACCCAGGCCCACTTGGGCCCTCCAGAAGATTCCTCCAGAAGGCTGTTGCTTCTGGAGGAAGCAACCCTACTCGCCTGGGCGAGCTAGGCGGCAAGCATCTCCCCTATTTTGCTATAAATAGGGGAGGAAGTGAAGAAGAAAAGGGTTCAGCCCCTTAGGCACTTCTCTCTCTTTCGAATTTGCTTGGAAAAATTGTTTCCGTGAAGAAAATCTAAGCTGAGGCGCTTCCGAAACGTTTCCGTAAGGAATTTCGCGAAGGTTTCGACCGTTCTTCGACGTTCTTCATCCGTTCTTCATCGTTCTTCGATCTTCAACGGGTAAGTACCTCGAACCAAGATTTTCGATTCATTCTATGTACCCATGGTGGTCCACATTGTGTTTCGTGTATTTTTATTCTCGTTTCATTTACTTTTTATACCCCCTTTTGACGTGCTTAAGCCATTTTACTTAAGTCATTTCTCGCTTAACTTAAAAATAAAATAAATTTCCACCAATCATTTGAATTGTATTATCCGTTAACTTCGGTTAAAATAAATTCCGACCGTTCGGTCGTGCCGTAACCACGTTGGAAATAAAAAAGAGGTAAAAAATAATATAATAATCAAAAAACATCTTTTTTTAGTAAAATAAAGCGGAAAATCAATCGGACGTTTTCTCTTTGGGATTTCTCATTCTTAATCGAATTGACTAATAACTAAAGTGAAATTAAGGCTAAAACCAACTCGCCTAGTCAAGCTCGTCCACAAAAATAGGGTTTTTTAAGTTTGTCATTTCAATTTCTTACTAAGTAAATGGATCGTTTTCAAGGTCCAACGCCTTAAAATGATCACCTTTTAAGTAAAAAAGAATCACTTGATAAGAAAGAACTACGTAGGTCTGATTTCCTCATCGCAATTGAGGATACGTAGGAGCAAAAGCCCCGTTTTTTTCGACCACCCCAAGAGATCGTTAATGGTTCAATGCCTTAACGTTTCTCTCCTTTCAAAAACAAGAGATCGTTAATGGTCCAACGCCTTAACGTTTCTCTCCTTTCAAAATCAAAAGACCGTTTAATGGTCCAACACCTTAAATGACCTTTTGTTCAATAAAAACATATTTTGCAAAAAAGACAAAAACAACTTAACCAAACACTTTGTTCCGAAAGAACTACGTAGGTCTGATTTCCTCATCGCAAACTGAGGAATACGTAGGAGCAAAGGGAAACACCCTTGTCGACCACAAAAAAGGAAAAATATAAAAAGGGTATAAAGGATATAAGGACATAAAAGGGAACATAAAAATCAAAGTCATGTTTGCACATTCGATTAAAGGCTGCCGTCCCTTGGGACGGACGTGTGGGGTGCTAATACCTTCCCCGTGCGTAAATACAACTCCCGAACTTTTTCACTTAAAAGTTCGTAGATCGCGTCTTTTCCGGTTTTTCCGACGTTTTCCTCAAATAAACGTTGGTGGCGACTCCGCGCGTATTCCTTTCGTGGAACACGCATCCCGCGAGTCTCGCGTCGCCCTCCCGCCGAAGGGTAGGTTGTGACACTTACGAAAAGAAAACAAGTATCGTTACGAAATTCGTAAAGTTTCGTAACCTTATGGAAAAAGAATCACCAAAAAAAGCAAAGGGGTGTATTTAGTAAAAATAAGGGTGTAAACAGCAACTAGGCCCACTGGGGCCTTCCAAATTCTTCCTCCAGAAGGCGGTTGCTTCTAGAGGAAGCAACCTGGCTCGCCTGGGTGGCAAGCTCCTCCCTTATTTTGCTATAAATAGGGGGAGAAGTGAAGAAGAAAAGGGTTCAGCTTTCTTGGCACTTCGTATTCACTTGAAATTGCTGAGGAAAATTGTTTTCGTGAAGAAAATCCAAGCCGAGACGCTTCCGTAATGTTTTCATAACGTTTCCGTGGGTGATTTCGTGAAGATTTTCAACCGTTATTCGTCATTCATAGTTCGTTCTTCATTGTTCTTCGGTCTTCAACCGGTAAGTACCCCAAATCGAACTTTTCAATTCATTCTATGTATCCGTGGTGGTCCCCATTTGTTTCGTGTACTTTTATTCTCGTTTCATTTACTTTCCGTACCCCCTTTTGACGTGCTTCAGTCATTTACTTAAGTCATTTTCTCGCCTAATCAAAAAATAAAATAAATTTCCACCGATCATTTGATTTGTAATATCCGTTAACTTCTGTTAAAATGAAATCCGACCGTTCGGTCATGCCGTAACCACATTGGAAATGAAAAAGGGGTAAAATAATAATATAATAATCAAAAAATATCTTTTAGCAAAATAAAGCGAAAAAAAATCAATCAGACGTTTCTCTTTGGGATTTCTCTTTCTTAATTGAATTGACTAAAAACTAAAGTGAAACTAAGGCTAAAATCAACTCGCAAAGTCAAGCTCGTCCGCAAAAAAATCACTAAAAAGGATTTGAAAGTTCAATATCTCAGTTTTTCTTACCAAGTAAATGGATCATTTTTAAGGTTCAACGCCTTAAAATGATCACCTTCCAAGTAAAAAGAATCGCTTGATTCAACCTTAAGAAAGAACTACGTAGGTCTGATTTTCTCTTCGATGGAGGGTACGTAGGAGCAAGAGCTCCGCTTTTGTCGACCTCAAAAAATAAAAAGAAATAAAAGTTTAGATACACAATTTCACACAATTCTAATTTAAGGTTGTTGTCCTTTGGGACAAACGTGAGAGGTGCTAATACCTTCCTCAAACGTAAATACAACTCCCGAATCTGGAATATTCTTTATGACCGGTTTCCTTCGGTTTTTCTGACGTTTTCCACAAATAAACGTTGGTGGCGACTCCGTACATTTTCCTCCTTTGGAAAACGCACCCACGAGCCTCGCCTCGCTCGCCCGCAAAAGGGTAGGTTGCGACAACCCCTAATACAAAAACTAGTCTAGGTGCCTTAAATACAAGGGCTAAAAAATCCTATATTTATAGGATACCCTACCTATATTATGGAGCCCTAAATAAAAAGACAAAAAAATAATGAAATCCTAATCTAATATGTACAAAGAAAAGTGAACCTAACCTTGGCCCATGGGCTCAAAAATCTACCCTGAGGTTTATGAGAATCATCAGGCCTTCTTCAATAGCTCTAGCCCAGTCCTCTTGGAGCCTATTGCTCATGGCTCTTATAACTGTTCCCTTCCTAGTGACGATTGCATCATTTTAGAATTTTAATAAAAGCACCGGGTGTAAAAGAAGTTTTCACATGCAGGAAGAAAATGCCTTATATTGTATGCCAGGTCAGCCCAATCTATTTTTAGGCTAAACCAAATCTTAAAGTGATGCTTTCTTAAAATTAAAAATAATATCTTTTATAGAAAAAATAGTTTAATGAAAATAATTAGTTTTTAATTAAAATTTAATAAACACAGCAAAACAAGAGAATCTTAAAAAAATAAAGAAAAAAACACCTGAAAGAAAAAGAAAAACAAACATTTTAGCAAGCGTTGCGAACACCTCAAAACTACCCCAAAAAGGCTATTCTATGTCGGTTAAAAAGTGAATTCTATGTTAGTCATTAACCGTTGTTGTAGGCAACATCGTAAAAAGTCTTCACTTTGTACGACACACTATTAGAAAATACACTTTCAACATCGGTTATTTAGAACATTCTACATCGGTTCTAAAACCGATGTTGAAAGTGACGATGTTGAATGTATGAATGTTAACATCGGTTTTGGAGAACCGATGTTAACATACATATGACAACATCGATTCTCCAAATACCCGATGTTAAACACAATGAACAACAGCAAAAAAAAGTGTAGGCATGATGAACGTTGACATCGGTTTTCCAGTAAAACCGATATTAATATGTTAGTTTAACATCGGTTTTCTAGAATAACCGATGTTAATGTATGCCCTTAACATCCGTTTTTCTAGAAAACCGATGTCAACGTTGATGATGCTTACACTTATTTGGTGTAGTTCTTTGTGTATAACATCGGTTAATTATAAATAACCGATGTTACTATTCAAATATTCACATCGGTTATTTATAATTAACCGATGTTAATGTACAATAGTTGACATCGGTTATCCACAGATAACCGATGTTAAAATACAAACGCTGACATCGGTTATACACAAAAACCCGATGTTAATATACAAACGTTAACATCGGTTTTCTATTATAACCGATGTTGGTTATGATATTAACATCGGTTTTTGTTAATAACCGATGTTGTTTTCAAATTTTTTTATATATATATTTTCTGTTTTTACAATAAACCCAAAATTGTACCTGTCAAATGCAATTTCAGGAGGCCCAATTCACAGCAAATAAACATTTTATTCTGCTTTCAAGCAGTTTTAATGATAATAAACATCAAATAATTGATTTACATATTATAAAGAACAATCAACAAATGAATTCAATGTTCGTGTTACATAGAAAATGTCAAAAATGTCAAAAATGTTAAAAAATGTCCCTAAATCCTAGGCTTGATCTCTAACTCAGAGATAAAACTGTGCCCACTGGATCCGCAATGCTTTTAATCTCTCGGGCTCCAATGGTCTAGGGTCGTTAAAATACTGCATGATTAAATAAATCATATTAAGTTAATAATGTAATACAAATTATAAATAAATCGATTTTCTTTGAAATAAACTTACCGCTTCCCAATTATTTCTAAAACTTCCTAAAATGATGGTGGACATCCAGTGCATGACATAGTAGCCGCACTCAGTAGTTCCTTTTTGTCTATTACACTAAATACATAATGAAATTTGGATATTAATTAAACAACTAGTGTACAGACACATAAAGAAATATATATAAGTGGAAGTTTTATGTAAATGATGTACCTTGACGACAATCCACCTAGCAGGAGCCTTTGATTTAGGCTGTGGAGCATCATCAAGACCCTTGATAGCACTGTTCCATATGAGTAACAATTAAAAACTGGTGTTGTACGTTGAGGTATTACAATGCAAATGTATTGAAAAGAACACTAACCTATTAATAATCCCCTTAAGGTAATTGTCTAGCCTGTTATGCAATGAACAAAACCAGACAACTAAGTGTTCCTTGGGCAGAATGACACCATCTGCCAATGTCCGCTGCAGTGGAACCTAAAATGGGTTAGTACATTAGTAAACATTAATTAAATTTTGTTATTTTGTGACTTACCCATTTAGGTAGGCTCCAAGATACACATCGCGTTGTGAACTCTGCATCCAACTCTTTATGTAACTTTCAGATTCAAACTGCGATTGCCCAGACCTCTGAATGGACTGAGGCTCGAGGAATCCATAGATATCAGAATTCCCCGCTCGCATACATGTTTCAGTGAGATGCCTGTTTATGTTAAGTCAAAGTTAAATATTTATGAATTGAAAGTCATAACTTAGGTAAATAAAAGTCTTTTATATAAAGACTTACAGAATCCACAACTGTAACACTGATATGCTGAGACATTGACCACCGTGTGCGATTTCGGAGAGGTCTTTGTGCTTTATGTACAGGGGGAAATCTGGATTAACGACCCCGAACACGGTGGCATCCCATATAACCTAATAAGGCCTCAAGAAAAGCTCTGGGATGGTCAATGTCATCAGATAAAGCGGATCATCGACCTCCGGATCGGGCTTCGGAGGTGGTTTTGGCGGAGACACAGCTACCTGTTTATGAAACAAAGTTAAATAGCCTAATTTGAAAAGAAGAAACATATAGTAAGGACAATAAGTATCTGCTGTGATAAAGACTTAACCAGATGTGTCGGCCAAGCAAGGAAGGTGTAAAGTGCCTGCCCCACTAAGGAAACCTCATCAGTGGGTACAGGAACTGGAGCATCTGCATCTCTAACCTCCTCCACACTCACCTTTACTTGGCCAAGCAACAAAGGAGTGTTATGAACAACAGTGGATCCCTCATAAACTCTCCCGATGGCAACCAGGCGGGCAGGATCTGCTTCTATGTACAAGCCGCACCTGTCAGAGTCACCGGTCTCAGGATCGTTTCCTGAGGGATCAACACAACTCCCCTTTGTGCTCACTCGAGGACCGGAGGGACCAGGACCAACCAGAGGCTCAGGAGGCACTGCAAGTCCCTGAGATTGCATCTGCGACTGAAGGTGGCTGAAGGATGCCATGACCTGCCTCGTCACTTTCTCTGTGATGGACTCCTCTAGTTGGTCCCTGATCTGCTGAGTCAGCTGGTGTAATTCGTCAGGAGGCAGGGAGGAAGCGCTGCGGGACGTCCGTGGAGCCGATCCAAAGTATTGCTTGATGGTGACACCGGCTCCAATACCACGGACACGTCCAGGGTGCTCTGGACGTCCAATAGCAGCGGCCAGAACATCCTGACGTCCATGGGGGACGAACGATCCCTGTGTGGCCTGCTCCTCAAACGAATCCTGCGTAGAAAACACACAGTGGTACATGGCATTCTCAAAATATTCAAACATAATTGTAATGGTTAGTTGAACATGACTTACAATCTTCTCAGCGATTTCCTTTGCGGCCTCAATCGTCATCTCCCCTGTCTTCTTCGTGCGGGTCATCTTCTACTTCACGTGGCGTCTGACCGGGGATGGAGGGTCGATGACGCCATCAACGCTTCCTGACTGTGCAGCTTCCTGCATCTTCTTCTTGGTCTTCTCAGCCAGGAGCTTCTGCTCCAAATAATCATAACCCCCACGAGACAAAACGTGGGGGGCAGTATTCTGCTTCTGGATGGCCAGTGCCTTCATGCGCACATCCTGAAAAAATTAAACAATAATGTTTGAAATGGGTAGAATGAAGTATAACAACATCATGTTTAATATGAAAAACAACTTAAATGGCAAAGGAACATACCTCCCAAGAAGGGTCTCTGCGAGTCTGGCAAAACTGGGCCCACTTTTCCTTGCTGATGCCGTATTTGTCACAGACAGTGTCCTCGACACCGTCCTAATCGGCTGCAAGGGCCCATTTCCTCGTGAGGTCTGATTTAAACTGCCTCCATCTCTCCCCCACGGTCTGTAGTAACTTCCTTTTCGTCCTACTGTCAGAAGCCTCTGGGATATCAAATTCCGCCTGACAACATGAAACAAAGTTTATTTGTTACAATAATGAAATTTTTTGGCTATTAATTACACACAATCAAATAAGAAAAGAGAAATACCTGAATATCCTCCCAAATCAGGTCCTTCTGAGCAGTAGGGACCTCCTTCCAGTTCTCGTAGGTGATGTCCACCTTATCACGTGCCACAATCCCCAAATATGTTCTTAATTTCTTCTTGTGGGGACCGTCAACCTTCCCTGTAGCAGGATCAACATGCACCACTGGTCTCTCAACACCAGGTGGTCTAGTGGACAATGATCATAGGCGTGAGGGTTTGCGTGTCCGCTTCATGGCAGACGTCGAAGCCGATGCGTCCGAAGTAGGAGGAGGAGGAGGAGGAGAAGGAGGAGGAGAAGGAGGAGAAGGAGGAGGAGAAGGAGGAGGAGGAGGAGGAAGAGTAGTGGAGGCAGGTGGAGAACCCATGATCTTTTATACAATAACATACAAAATTGGATTAATGAAAAGAGGATTAGTGATAAGTTTTTTTTTGGAAGGCAAAAGTATAAGCTTATTAAACAAAACCCCACCACATAAGGAGACAAGACAAATTAACCAAAGGACTCTGAAAGATTGGTAGTTGTGCTTTTTAATTGTGATTTCATCCATGTTTTCTTTGATATTGATTTTCTTAGGACTTCATCCATGTTTTGACAGCATTTGATTTTCTTTTTTGCAGAAAAGAAAGAGGGGAACGAGCAACAATTTGAAGGTTGTACATTCAGGAACTAAAGAATTCAAAATAGCTAGTAATAAGAGGGATTTGTTTTTGGGATTTTCTGAGCACCAAGAGCGGCTACGCAAGAAGCTTGCACTTGAGGAGGGAAGGATATTTGCAGCTAATGAACAACTTTCTTAACTATTTGTCCTTCAAATTTTACTATTTTTTTTCTTATATGTAAATATAAATAATATAAGGTTATGCCATAGGGACATGGTCATTTTTACCCCTAACAATCTTAGAAGTAAATATAGACCATGTTTTTACGCCATACCCTTATACCATTTATATTTACATATTAGCAAAAAGAAACAGTAAAATCAAAATAATAATAATAACCTGAAATGCACTCAGAGAACAACTTGAAATGCATTCAACCGAAATTTCATCAAATTAATCAAAATAACAATAACCTGACTGAATGAGTCTAACATAAAAATAAAAGTCTCCCCAAACTGTCCAAACGGACAATTCAAGACTAAATACAATGACTAATGCAAATTGTCCGCAATAGTCATTGCATTCAGTCTCAAACGGGAATCTAAGGTTCATTCACCATGAACAACAGTTGTTTATATAGCAAATTACACTAATCACATACAAGAACATACAAAAGGTAAAATTCAATGACAGACAAATATAGACATCAACAGTTGTTTATGTAACTAATTTCAAATGCTGGGTTTCAAGGGTGCTTATGCTTTATTATTGTAGTTGGGCATACGTGTGTGTGTGTGTGTATCATGAGGGTCTGTGCCATCCAAAGGCAATTCCTTTGTGAGCTCTAATATTGAGACAAGTGTGGAGAGTAGGCAGAAAATTGTTGAGTGTGGAGACTAGTGGGTGTGTGTGTGTTTCTGTGTGTGTGTGTGTGTGTCTGTGTCTGTGTGTGTTTCTGTGTGTGTGTGTGTGTGTGTGTGTGTGTGTCTGTGTGTGTGTGTGTGTGTATGTGTGTGTGTGTGTGTGTTTCTGTGGGTGTGTGTGTGTGTGTGTGTGTATGTGTGTGGCTGTTTGGTTGTGTTTCTGTCTTTTATGTGTGTGTGTATATGTTTCTGTGTGTGTGTGTGTGTGTGTGTGTGTGTGTGTGTAGGTGTGTGGCTGTGTGTGTGTGTGTGTGTGTGTGTTAAAGATGCACACAAAGCGATGCAGTGTTAAAAGGGTCCAGAAGTTAGAAGCTGAGCTTAACAAGCTTGAATCTGAAGCTGAACTATCGGGTCTGAAAATCAATTTTGCTAAGAGTATATTCGGAGCTTTCAAGATTTCTGATCAATGGAAGCATGATGCAGCAAAGTACTTGAACTGCAGCTGCTTAACTCTTCTTTTTGTGTATCTTGGCATACCTATAGGGGCTATTAATGCAACAAAATGGTGAGCTGTGGACCAGAGTTTTGAATTCCAAATATGGTGGATGGAGGAACCTTGAAGAAACAGGAAATTCAGCAAAACAATGTGTTTGGTGGAGGGATGTAAAACAAGCTTTCAATCAATCTCAACAGGGACTGGTTATTCAATATAACATGAGGTGGAAGGTGGGGGATGGAGAGAAAGTTAGATTCTGGACAGATAAGTGGATTAATCAAGAGGAGTCGCTAGCAGAAAGGTACCCCAGGCTGTTTATTATATCCTCACAACAGAATCACACCATTAGGCAGATGGGAACTCAAAATGACACGGGCTGGGAATGGAATTTTTCATGGAGAAGACTGCTTTTTGACAATGAAATTGATACTGCCATCAGTTTCCTTAGGGAGGTACAAGGACAAAGCATACAGCAACAGCAAATTGACATTTGGGAGTGGATAGGAGATTCATCAGGGATTTACACAACTCGCAGCGCCTACAATCTGATATGGGAGGAAATTGCTGGTGGCCAGAAGGAGGATTGGAGTATGGAACTATGGAAGACAAAGATACCAAGCAAAATTGCGATATTCGCTTGGAGATTATGCAGGGGCAGACTGCCCACAAAGGAGAATCTGCGAAAAAGGAACATACAGATCAACAATATGCTTTGCCCTTTCTGCAGTGGAGCTATGGAAGATGAATCTCACCTATTTATTCATTGCATCAAAATCCAACCAATTTGGTAGGAATCGATGTCATGGATGAATATCAAAGGCGCTTTCCCCTTCAGCCCGAAACAGCACTTCATGCAGCACATTTCTATCCACATCGAAGGATTAAGGGCTAAGCGGTGGAGGTATTGGTGGCTGGCAGTAACATGGTCTATATGGAAGCTCAAAAACAGAATTTTGTTTGCAAATGCAGAATTTGATACTAATCGGCTTTTTGAAGATGCTATCTTTATAATTTGGACTTGGCTTAGACAATTTGAGAAGGACTTCACAGTCCACTATAATCAGTGGTCAAGTAATATTAGACAAGGCTTTTTGTTTTTGTAGAGGGAGTGCACATAGTTTCAGAAATACTTGTACACTACACAAGTAGACCTATTAGACTACTTATGTACTACATATAATAGTCCATACCTTTGTAATTAGTACCTCTGGTACTTTATTTCAATATAATATATTTATCTTTGCTGATAAAAAAAAACATTTGCTTGCCGATTGATCAAAGATAGAATCCCAACTAAAGGGAATTTACGGAGAAGACAGCTGGAGAAAGGCTTTGCCCAGCCCTACAACTATTGGTCTAGTAATTTATCAACAACATTTTTTTATTAGGGTAGCAGTGCAGGGTTATTGTATTCTATTTAGATTGGCACCTGATTCGTAGGACCTATGGTTCTGCTAGTCTGCTGGTTTCTAACTTGTATATTTAGTACCTTTGGTACTCACAGTTATTAATACAAATTATAATTTTGCTTATAAAAAAAACATAATAGAAGACATAGAGAACGGCAATGGCAGTCACAACATATATATACAGAAGGCATGAACATATCAGTCCAATGAAAGAAAGGTCATGTAGACAGGCATAGCATAAGTTACAAATATACCAGTAATGCATACAACAACAATTTCAAATTAGTTTTCGAATCAAACATATAAATACCTGAGTTCGAGGCTTCAAAGATATAATCAAAGCGCTTCCACAGCAACGCCAATTAGCAGTAGTAAATGATAACCCTAAAAAAACCATACAGAAATTAGCCACAGTGTATTTAAAGCCTTTTATCAACAATATGAGGGCTGTCCAGTATTCAAATAGAGAAGAACCATAATAATGATAATGAGTTTATCTTTTTCCGTGAGTAATGGAGAAGGAAACTTGTCTACAATAGTACTAGTAGTTGTTTCATTTGCACACTGCACAATTCATAAATGATAAGGGGATCCACAAAATTCAGAAGAAGCTCAATGAAGTGGAGGATTTAGCATCTAATAGAAGCCTATCTGATGATGAGATAAAGGCTAAGAGAGAATTACAACAAGAATTGTGGGAGGCCTCAATAGCTTATGAATCTTTATTAAGGCAGAAATCTAGAGCTAAATGGCTAAAAGAAGGGGACAGCAACTCAGCTTATTTCCATAAAGTCATCAATTTCAGAAGACATTATAATGGTCTTCAAGGAATTCTCATTCAGGGTGAATGGATTCAGAACCCCAATGATGTTAAGAAGGAGGCTGTGAATTTTTCCCTCAACAGATTTACTGAGCAGTAGTTTTGTAGACCCACTCTTGATAGAGTGCAATTCTTTTCAATAAACCAGGAGCAGAGGGAGTTTTTGGCTGTTCCTTTTTCGGATTTGGAGATCAAAGAAGTAGTGTGGAGTTGTGATGGGGACAAATGTCCTGGACCTGATGGCTTCAACTTCAAATTCATTAAAGAATTTTGGGAAATGATGAAAACTGACTTCAGAAAATTTGTAGATGAATTCCATGTGCATGGCAGCTTCCCTAGAGGCAGTAATGCTTCTTTCATAGCTCTAATTCCCAAAACCAAACACCCCCAGTCATTTGATGACTACAAACCAATCTCCTTGATTGGATGTATGTACAAGGTGATAGCTAAGTTATTAGCAAATAGATTGAGACAAGTGATATTTGGTCTTATTGATGAGAGGCAGACAGCTTTCATAAAAAACAGACACATCCTGCATGGCATACTAGTTCTTAATGAGGTGATTGAGGAAGCTTGTAGAAGCAAAAGGCCAGCTATGGTTTTCAAGGTGGATTTTGAAAAGGCCTATGACTCAGTCTCATGGGTTTTTTTGGATTATATGCTGCAAAGAATGGGTTTTTGTCCCAAATGGAGACACTAGATTTCTGCCTGTCTTAATTCAGCAAGCATTTCTAAAAGATGTCCAGGTTTAATTCTCTGATTTGATGCTAGTCAACAAATTGTTTCTGACAAGTCATCAAGCTAACAAGCTTGTAAGGATTCTACCGAAATCATTGTGATTGAAAGGAAAAGATAATAGAAAGTAAATATGATGCTAGGACAACAAATGGTTGTCATTTTGAGATGATTAATACACTGGCTTAGTACTTCAATTTATTCTTTAGAACCAATAAGGAGACTGAGTATTTTAAAGTAAAAATACAGAGGACTTCCATATTTTGGAAACATGAATGTTGAAACACCGTGGACATAGCATGGTCATGATGAATGGCATTGCTTTTTGTAACATGTTGAAATTATAGGTACTGGGTGGAAAACTGAAAAGAGACAATATACTTTATTTTACCAATAGGACTCTATATAATTGTTATATTGCAATAATAAATCACTAATGTTATTTTCCTATTTATACTAATATTCTAGATCAATTACTAGTGTGATACTATGAATTAATGCACACTGAAGCCCAATATCACTCCTAACATAACACTACTATCTTGGATGCCAAATTATTTTGGAAACTGGAAATGAACAATAAACTGGATGACAATTTTTCTTTCAAAGGGCTTGCATGCTCAAGGATCATGATCAAGCTAGATCCTGGATTTGAACATTCATAGTTCATCCTAATCTCCTTTAAATTTTGATCTGATGTACTAAGCTTTTACTGTTACTATTGTCTATGTATTTAAACTTTTAGAAATTTTTGGGTCGGTCATTATCTACGGTCATTAAATGTTTGCGAATAAAATGGTAAATTAGACCTGATAAATTCCAACTGGTAACTGAATCTGCACAAAAAGTTATTATGCCTTGAAAAATTCTCAGATTGATGTATGCAATATTTTGCTTTCCTCTAGGACTTGGTTCAAAGTGACAGGGATGATCCTAGCCTACCACTGGTTACTGCACCTTAAAGAAATTTCCCTGGGTAAAATGGGAAGCTATTTGCTTACCTAAGGAGGAAGGTGGTTTGGGGATTAAAGAAATATCTAAATTTAATGAAGCTTTGCTGGGTAAATAGAGGCAGCACCAGAGGTGCTTTGTATTATCTTTTCATTCAGTACCACTTGTACTGTTTTTGTTTATCTCAATAATATATTATACATTATGCCTTCCAAAAAAAAGTACAAAAAAAAATAAAAAAGTAAATACAGTAAGGAGGCAGAGATATAAAGGTTGCCAACCTGACTGTCTGATCTGTGTGTATTCCAACAAGTAGAAAATCTCCAAGATCCCTAGCAAGCCTCAAGATCTATATAACATAAAGGTCAGTTAATACAATATCAAGCCACACATCCATTTAAACAATCTAAATGGTAGTAGTAGCATAGAAGTAAATTGTTGCAAGAGCCTAGTATAATTTATCATGTCTCACCCTCCCAGAATAACCTTCATCTAATAACCCAACATTTATTTTCTATAGCCAGATATAACAGGCAAATGGCAATAGATTATTGAATAAAAACAACATAAGCAGAAATCAAGATGCAAATGGATCAAAGAGGGGGACAGCAACACATCCTATTTTCATAGAGTTATTAATTTGAGGACGAGGAGAAATGCTTTGAGGGGGTTGCAGATTCGTGACACCTGGGTGGAAAATCCTAACATTATAAAGGCTGAAACCCTTCATCATTTTCAGATAAGCAGTTCACTTCAGGATATGTTATTGTAAAACAGTTACAAGCATAATAACTAAATGCAATACAAGAATATGAGAACTGACGAACCCAGTTACTTTGAATAGGTAACTGTTTTTAATATCAACAGTTACCTATTTTTATAGTCCAAAACAGTTATCAACAGTTACCTATTTTAATCCCACATCATAACATAACTAAATGCAATAACCTATTTTAATATCAACAGTTAACTATTTAAAACAGTTACAAGCATAATTTGCAATAACAGGATATGAGAACTTATAGAAACTGCCAATACGAGGCAAGTGAATAGTTTATAAACAGTCTGGAAGCATTCAACAATTAAGCGAATAAAATAGAAAACAGAGCAAGCAACCCAGTTCCTTAAATCCACTTGGGTAAAAACATTATCTATACTTAAGCATTACTTGCTCAAGAAACAAAAAATATGTTAAAACAACAATAGTGAAGCCCACTCTGTTGGACAGTAAAATGTTAAAGCAATTGCAGGCAATTTCAACAACCCTGTGGATCCATCTACAGAAATCATGGTTGATTCTCTGTTATAGTGCAAACAGAATAACACCTTACTAAAAATCATGCAACATTACTTATTACTACCCAGAAAAAATAAAATAGGTCAAATGAAGTATAGAAGTTAGTGTTACCTTGATGAAGAGAACCCAGCAACACACGCACGTTAGCGGAGCCTGTACAATCGCAAACAAAATGTTATCCGATGCACTCCCAATTCGGGTCAAACCACTCACAACGAAACTTAGCATACACGAATTTGACCTACGTACCTCGCGGAGAAAGCTTTGACCTTTGAGCACCGACGATTGTTTCAGCACCCTAGTAGCAACTCTGTATCTAGGGTTTTCTTCGACCCAGGACAATGTGGGTTCTGTGGGATTCGAGCGACGACAATATGGGTTTTCCGGCAGCGTAGGGGGTTCTGTGGGTTCCAGCGACGACAATGTGGGTTTTCCGGCAGTGTAGGGGGTTCTGTGGGTTCGACCAATGACAATGTGGGTGTCGACGGAGCGGTTTCCGACAGATTTCGGGCGGAAGGAGAAAGAGAACAACAATTTCAGGCAGGAGGATGACAAAGAGAAGAGGTAAGGCAAGGTTTTCGAACACGCGTGGCTTCTGAAATCTCTATTTTTTTTAACTTATAAACACAATAACATCGGTTTTTTATGGATAACCGATGTTAACTAAATATACTTAACATCGGTTTTTACAAAACCGATGTTAACATCAAATACATTACATCGGTTTTTTAACAAACCGATGTTAAAATCAACTCCTTAACATCGGCTCCCTCAAAACCGATGTTAACTCTATGAAGTTAACATCGGTTTTGCCCAAACTGATGTTACCATATTCATCTTAACATCATGTTAACATCGGTTTTTTAAATAACCGATGTTAACATGAAGTAGTTAACATCGGTTTTGCTAAAACCGATGTTAAGTAACTCCATTTAATTACAAAAATGCCACCGCGCTTTCGTTAACATCGGTTTTAGTTATAACCGATGTTAATTGGGCGATGTAGAAAGCTTTTTTTTTAGTAGTGACAATTCTATAAAAAACCATCTTAGAAAAAATTATCATTCTAAGACGGTTCTTAGCTAAAAACTGTCCAAGAAGGGTATCTTTCTAAGACAGTTCTTAACTAAGAACCGTCTTAGAAGGATAGACATTCTAAGACGGTTGAATTTTTTTAAAAAAATATTATTTTAAAAAATTAAAGATTCTAAGATGATTTTTGGCCTAAAAATCGTCTTAGAATGTATTTTTTCTAAAAAAAATAAAAAATAATTTTTTATTTTTAAAATTAAGATGATATTTGTAATTATAAACAAAGTCTTACACATAATAAAAAAAAAAGAACATAACCATGTAACCATTAGAATTAAAATTGATGAAAAGGAGAAAGAAAAAAAACCTTTCTAGCACACAAATTAGCTAAAATAGAACCCCAACCATCGTTGTCGAAACTCAACTGAACTGAAAAAGGTTACAAATATTGCATGAACATTACCCATGTGAAGCAACAATTGGAAGATCCACATCGGCAACCTACATATGAATTCCATCATCTTATTAGCTCTAGAAATTGTGAAATATACATTATTATAAAATATCAGCTTGCTGCATAAACTAATTTATTACCCAATGCCTTACCTTTTGGTATCCACGGTATATATAACCCCTTGCAAAAGCAACTTTTAGATTGATTTGCATCTAGAACATTAAGTGCGGGGCCAGGTTGACAAGATCATATACATAAATCTTGCACATGGTCCTTGGTTGATAAGCCAAAAAATGGAAGCATAGATTATCACCTATATATATCCAATCAAACAATTGATCAAATGGTAAGAAAAAGGAATTAGAAACTGTTCATTTGCATTCAATTATTATTATTATTATTATTATTATTATTATTATTATTATTATTATTATTATTGATGTAGAAACAAAAATACATTATTTGTGAAATTAATATCATTATTATTATTATTATTATTATCAATAATATATATTTTAAAAATTATAAAATTAATAACAGTTTTTAAAAATAAAATAATTAAAACTAAAACATTAACGTAAAATCTGGTTATAATTTTCAAAAAAAAAAAAAAAAAAACACCCAAGCGGGCCATAAATCATATATGGCCACATATTTTTGTAGTGTAGGTACAAAAGTTTTCAAACCTATCATGTCAAATTGTTAGTATTATTTGATGATTTGATGATAAACAATTAAAAGCAATATTCAATAAATTTTGTGATATTTAATAAATTTTAATCAATAAAAAATGTGTTTAAAAGAGTATCTCAAATTTCTTTTATTTTTTTCCCTTCACATTGACCGCCTCTAACATAACCAAACACATCCTATGTTTTCTAAAAACACAACATGGCCAATAATTGTTGGAGGAAATTTTGTGTATATATAATTCTGAATCAGACATCATCACTTTTAATTCTCTATATGTCAATTCTTAAACTAAAAAGAAAAAGGTAATTTAATGGTATAAAAGTGAATTAAAAGAGATAGATACCTTCGGGGAGAGTAAGAAGGGGTTGAAGAGAGCAATCACACTGGCAAGGAGGACAAGGATAAGAGGTGGCAACAATGGCCTGAAAATGTTTGTTCAGGTAACTGGCAACATTTAAATCTAGCTCACAAAGAAATTTCATAAGGATGCTCAACCCATGTTATCAATCAGCAATAGTTATTTGTACATATTACAATAGCTCACAAACTCCTCTAATAATCTATCTTCTCAATCTTACACTACCAGTACATATAAAATTGACCATGTAAGCAGGGAGGTACTATCAGGAGTTTTGGATACAGTTTAATAAACTTCAAGTATTTAATAAGATTAAGGAGAAAACACATGAAAAAAGTTATATACCTAGAACTTGAGTAGAGGAAATGTGTTTCTTTGGATCCTGTATAAGCATCTTACGAACAAGATCCTTGGCACTATTTGAAATGTTAGGCCATGGTTGACTTTTAAAATCAATGTGACCTTCCAATATGGCATCAACTATTCCCTTCTTAGTCTCTACAGAACATATTTGATAAAAAAAAAAAAAAAATTAGACAAGTCTAACAAGTAAAAGGGAATAGTAAACAAAAAGAAAATGTATGTTTTAAGTTTTCAATATAAGTTGATAATTCCTCTATTCTATTATGAAGATCAAAGTCTCTGTTCACCATCCCAAAATGGAGGGACTCCAGTAAGTAAGATATACAATATGACTCATGCACTCCTTATATCTATTTCCTTTCCACATCTGCACTACAAAACTTTAGGAGCAACATAGTAAGCACTACCAACTATATCCTGATATACCTTTCCCGGAAAGAATTAATCAGAGAAATTTAAGTACACATTCCAAAAGGAAGATAATCTTGCTTCTATTTAATTTCAATAAATCATCTGATTGAATGATAAGTAGTTTCTATAGATATTTAAGTGTATATATTGCCTGTGAATGATGTGATTACAAATGTGTGAATCACTTCAAAGCTAATTATGGAAGTAAAATTGATTTTTAGAAATAATATCATTATTATTTCCAAAAATGTTGTTGAATATCAACATGCACAATTATAGGCCTTCTATATTTTGCCAACACAGACAATCCTGCTTGACAAATTGTAAAACAATTGAACAAGGCCATAATGGAAAGCTACTCCTTAATATAAAACATTACCCTAGAAGCTCTTTTATGAGTGAAAAGTAATGCTAGCAAACCACAGTATATCAAGCAAAGCAACAATCCCATTCCATGTTGTAATGTAAGCAGAATTGGGTATGCAAAGAAATATAAAGAAGTGCAATGAATTGATTAGAAAAAAATATAAGCTATAATTTTACAACTCAGTTTGGAAGGAAAGTACCTTGATATAGTCAATAGTAGTCATAGGGAAGTCATTTATTCCTCAAGGACACATAAAAGACTACAAATGCAAAGGGTGAAAAAGACTCAAACCAAAAGGCAATAGATATTATCCTACAGATATACGATGGCTTGCATTGTGAAGAGACAACTCATGTCAAGACATATTTTGAAGAAATCATGTTTAATTCCAAGATGATGAAATGATAAATGAACAAAAAAAATTAGGAAGATAAAGCCAAACTACTTCAAAGATATATATACTAACAAGAGACAGAGCCCGAAAATGTCCAGCATCTATATATATTCTCAACACTAAAGTAAATAAATAAAATTAATGCCAGATGAAGTGTCTAATGTAATAATTAACTTCTTTAAGTTGACCCCACTTAATATGTCATTGACCTCTAACCAAAGAACACAAGCACTCCCAAACCAACCCAATACCAATAATCATCAGCTGGTATATCGAATCCATAATTACTTCCACATAAATTTCTATAAACCACTAGCAATAAGGATAGAAAAGCAAGAATAAATTTAATTAACATGTATGAAATACCTGCATCCATCTTGTGGCAGTAAATTCATTGACTAAAATTGCTCTTTGTCCGTAGGTAAGAGGTGACAACCAGTAACCCTAAATCCACCATGGCTTAATCATACTTATATGAGTAAGAATCAAATAATTAATAAAAAAAACTCCATTATATCTGCACTTTATGCAGTAGTTCTTGGTGTAGCCTACCTTTTGGGATAATAAATTCTCCTAGCAAGAAGATAATCATCATCAATGCAACTGATCCAAATGTATTAGCAATGACCATATCACGTGCAAGAGCAACCATAAATCAGAAGAGACCTATTTCCATTTGGTGAAGCATAAGTAGCAAAAGCATGTAGCGAATTAATCTGAAATATTAATCGGAATGCAAAGATTATTAGTCTTGACCGAAATTGAATAATATTCAATATGGCGCAAGTAATTACTACCTGTATATGGTCAAAGACAAACCTTGTTTGTGACATATTCGAAATTGAATAATATTCAATAATGTGCAAGTAGTTTAGCCAGAAAAACCTGGTCATATTGAAACTTTGATGCAACATGTACATTGGAATGAAGAAAAAATTTGACCAAAAACTTTGGTAGCTCTTTAGCCTGATTGTCTGCAACATGTAAAGCCAGATAAACACCGAAAGATCACCATTTGATACCTTGAAACCAAAACAAACTTCATTAAGCAAATAAAAAGTTTCACAGGCCATTGAGCATAAGCAATGGTGGAGAAACAAATTATAAGAAAAGGATAGAATCACTAGTATATGGAAATATATTATTATAAACATATATGTTTATAATTTTGAAAAACTAATTGCAATAGCAGTAAGATACAATTTATGAACTCTAGTAATTGAGGTGCATATGCTTCCCTATCTTATCCCAAGCTAATCCTCTAAAATTTTATTTGGTAGAAACATACATAACTACATAGCCTACGATGACATCAATTTTAATGAAGATAATTTTCTATAGAATGGCCCGAACAAGTTCACATTCCACAGGGTAATGCATTGTAGTTCTGGAAGTATAGGTCATATTTGTAATTAATAATAATGATAATATCTACTTAGTCTTAGTTGCCATCAACAAAGAGATTACAGGTTTAGTTCAACTATTAGGAGAAATAACGAAAAGAAAAGAAATTTACCCAAAAAGAATGAAAAAAAATAATTAAGATTATACAAGACAAATTTGCAGGTAGGTTAGTTTGACTCCACCCCACAAATGTCATTCTTATATAGGCATGAATCAAAAGCAATGCCAATAATAGCTTCTTATATAATTTAGATAAAAAATGCTTTATGGAAGAAGGACCAAATTGGGTAAATGGAATGCAAAATCTAATATATAGACATCTCTGAATCTCGTACATGTGCATTGTTCACATTCCCTTACCAATTAATTTAACCAAATGCCAATATTACATTACTTAAATAAATAAAAGAAACTATCACTCCTACAGTAAAAATAATATTAGAATAAAAATTGAACATGTTTGCAAAGGATAATCCTTAAAAAGCTTGTCATAATAACGCTTCACTAGCCTTTGTTCCCATAATGGATTCATATGATCTTCCTCTGACCGGATGAATATTGCAATATTTGGATTAACAACATAAAAATTCTGACAAAGAAATAAACAAATTGAGAAATGAGATGATAAGGCAGTAAGGCAAAACCTTTTTCCTAATAATAATAAAGAAATTCATATTCACAACAGAAGCTTAAAAAACATCTCATAGGTAGGGTAAAAATTTTACTCATATTCACAATACTTTCAATAGAGTTAAACATGCAACAAATGATAATAGAAGCTCATTTGCTATTGCTAGGAAAAGGCTGATTTCATTATGGCAAGGAAACAAGCTCCAGGAATATAAGAAAAGGAAATAAACTCTCACCAGTTTTAGCCTACATAATGTAATATAACAAGCTTACATGTATCCTTTTCTTAGTATATCTTCATCTGTCTTAATAGTCAGATACTACCTGTGATTGAGGCCTCGAATATCTACGAGCATTTACAACCGAAAAAAAAAATTAGTAAATTGTGAGTTAATAACATTGAGTCGTTTGTCTTTTTTGTCGTAGGGTGAGATAATTGCATAATTTTTAAACAAATTCAGTTTCCAACTGTCAAGTTCACACTTGCCATGGTTTACATGATGGAGTTATGCAAAGAATGCACTTAGAGATTGAAACATGTTTGCAAGCATGATAGGTATTAAAGAAGATCAACCATGCTTCACTCCTCACAAGGCTAGTGTTTCTCTCAAGGGCACAAGTGTTTTCAGTTATGTGTAATTCATTCAAATTGACTGAAGTTACGAATCTCAAATTCACACATCATCTAAACAATGCAATCACACATACACAATATGGATCACTAAGGACTTTATTAGGCTTCTAACTTGGTTGGGCTGATAGAGTCCAAGGGAATGAAGGATATCCACATCAGCAATTGGTTCACTCAACACAGAATGGAGTCAGACCTTTTTTGGTTTATACTAGGAGGAAGGGTAGAAAGGTCTTTGGCGGCTAAGGTTGTTAGCAAGGGGTGACGTGTCATAGAAAGAGAGCAATCCAGCGCTTTTGCTTGGAAGATATAAGGAGGGGAGATTTTGGCTGTTAGCGAAGATTGGATAGAAAGTTGTATCAACCTTCTATAAGGGCTAGGCCTGTGTCAGATCTGAGGAATATTTTTCCTTATCTGTAACCTTCAATCATTATCAAATAATAAAGCTCTCTTTATACTCACATTCTACTATCTCTAGTAAAATCACTGTTATATTGAACTGCTGTATTTCTGGTACGTATCAAATTGGTCCGACCTGCCGGATTCGTCGTCGGAGAAACCAGTGAATGCCGGCTAGGAAAATCACGATAGCAGCATTTACAAGAATGGAAGCACGTGTGAACGCGTTGGAAGGTGAGATCTCGATGGTGCGATCTTCCTTGGTGAGTTTCCAGGAAGAAGTAAAGGAGAATCACGCGAATCTGATCGCGATGTTGGAGAAACATTTCGGAAAATCGCTGGATGATGAAGGGACTGGAAGTGCGGTAAGCAAGAACAAAGAGGCACCAGAAAAGAAGACGGAAACTCCAAAAGGGTCACGAGCTGATAAGATGAATGAATTTCATCAATCGGCGAAGAAGGTGGAGTTACCTTCGTTCGAAGGAGAAGACCCCGCCGGCTGGATTTCGCGAGCTGAAGTTTACTTCCGAGTACAGAACACCGCGCCAGAAGTGAAGGTGAGCTTGGCCCAACTTTGTATGGACGGACCCACCATACATTTCTTCAACTCCCTCATCGGAGAAGATGAAGATCTGACTTGGGAATCGTTGAAAATAGCATTACTCGAGAGATACGGTGGTCATGGCGACGGAGACGTGTACGAACAGCTCACAGAGTTGAAACAGGAGGGATCGGTAGAGGACTATATCACAGAATTTGAGTATTTAATCGCTCAGATTCCGCGATTGCCAGAGAAGCAATTCCAGGGTTACTTCCTCCATGGTTTGCAACCGGAGATTAGGGGAAGGGTTCGCACTTTGGCAACAATGGGAGAAATGAGTAGAATGAAGCTGTTACAAGTGACTCGGGCAGTAGAGAAAGAGGTCAAGGGTGGAAATGGATCTGGATTTGGGCGTGGACCTAAAAATGGGCCTTATCGGTCCAATTCTCATGGGGGAAACAAAGGAGTATCAGACTGGGTGATGGTGAAAAATAAGGAAGGGGGTGTAAGTAGCAGTATGAGAAGTGGGCTAAGAGGTGACAAACAGGCCCAAGGAGATAATAGACATACTGGGCCTCGTGATAGGGGATTCACACATCTCTCTTACAATGAGCTGATGGAGAGGAAGAGAAAAGGCTTGTGTTTCAAATGTAAAAAACCTTTTAATCCAGGCCACCAATGTTCCGAAAAACATCTTAGGGTGTTAATAGTGGATGATGAATGTGAAGAGGATGGAGAGGCTAAGGTCTTGGCTGTTGAAGTAGAAGGAGGGGAGGAAGATGAGCAAGGAGAGATGAGTATGTTGGATTTACATCACATAGCTCATGAGAACCATCAAACCATGAAGTTTCAAGGGATAATTAAGGGTGTAGAAGTTCTCATTTTAGTGGACAGTGGGGCTTCCCATAATTTCATTTCACAAAAGCTAGTTCACCACATGGATTGGCCAATTGAACAGACCCAAAAAATGAAAGTCAAGTTAGGGAATGGGGTTCAAAGAGAAGCACAGGGGAGGTGTAGGGAGCTAGAGATGTACATTGGCAGTCACAAATTAAGGCCAAATCTTCAACTGTTTAAATTAGGAGGAATTGATGTGGTGTTAGGCATGGAATGGTTGAAAACATTGGGAGATACCATTATTAATTGGAAACAACATACACTGAGTTTTTGGGAAGAAGGAAGATGGGTTACTCTTGGCAATAAGGAGGGGTGCAAAAATCCAATGATAGCATTACAAAGTATTGTGGGTAAGCCCAGGCCAAAGAAAGGAGGGGAGGTGTGGAGAATTGAGGGGGTCGAGCCTAAGGTGGTTTGTGAATCCATTAGGACTGAAAGCCCACACCGGGTGTTGGAGGTGGTGTTGGGCGAGTATGCCAATGTTTTCCAAACAACTTGTGAATCTGTGTTGTCAGAAAACCAACACCGGGAGTTGGAGGAGGTGTTAGGTGAGTATGCACACGTTTTCCAAACGCCTTCGAGCCTACCCCCAAGAAGGAAGAAAGAGCACGCCATCAATCTCATAGATGGACATGGAGCAGTGAATGTTCGTCCGTATCGTTATCCTCATCACCACAAAAATGAGATTAAGCGACAAGTCCAGGAGATGCTTGCTACCGGTATCATTCGCCACAGCACAAGTTCATTTTCTAGCCCCGTGATCCTGGTGAAGAAAAAAGACAACACATGGAGGATGTGTATTGATTACAGAGCACTCAATAAGGTAACAATTCCCGATAAATTCCCTATCCCTGTTATTGAGGAATTGTTAGATGAGTTGCATGGAGCCAAATTCTTTACGAAGCTAGATCTCAAATCAGGCTATCACCAAGTGAGAGTGAAGGATTCTGACATTGAGAAAACAGCGTTTAGAACTCATGAAGGTCACTATGAGTTTCTTGTCATGCCCTTTGGGCTTACAAATGCCCCTTCAACTTTTCAAAACCTTATGAATGATGTGTTCAGGCCCCTGCTCAGAAAAAGTGTGTTAGTGTTTTTTGATGACATCCTCATATACAGTCAAGATTGGGACTCTCATTTGAGACACGTACGGGAAGTGTTGGGTTTATTGTCTACTCATAGTTTGGTAGTAAACAAGAAAAAATGTAGTTTTGCTCAGCAAACAGTGGAGTATTTAGGTCATGTAATCTCAGAAAATGGGGTTGCTGTGGATCCTAGCAAGGTTATTAGTGTACTTCAATGGCCTCAACCAAGGAATGTCAAAGGGGTTAGAGGATTTTTGGGTCTCACGGGGTACTATCGAAAGTTTATCAAAGACTATGGTAAGGTTGCTAAACCTTTGACAGAATTAACTAAGAAGGATGGTTTCAAGTGGCATGAGAAGACACAGGCAGCTTTTGATACACTAAAACAGAAGCTCACAACTGCACCAGTTCTGGCTCTTCCAGATTTTTCTACAAATTTTGTTATTGAATGTGATGCTTCAGGTACAGGTTTGGGAGCTATATTGATGCAACAGAACAGGCCAGTGGCTTACTTCAGCAAAGCTCTTGGAGTTAGAAACCTGGCCAAGTCAGCATACGAGAAGGAACTAATGGCTGTAGTATTGGCAATTCAGCATTGGAGACCGTATCTCCTAGGAAGGAAGTTTGTGGTGTCCACTGATCAGAGGAGTTTAAAACAGCTGATGCAACAGAAAATAATGACTGCTGAGCAACAAAATTGGGCTGCTAAACTAATGGGGTACGATTTTGACATTGTGTATAAGCAGGGCAAGCTCAACAAGGGGGCTGATGCACTTTCCAGAGTGTATGAAGACAGTGAATTGAGCGCCATGAGCTCCACAGCAACCTGGATACAAGAAGAACAGATCAAGGCAGAGGTGCAGAGAGATGGTAAATTACAGAAAATCATTGCTGAAATCCAATTAGATCCTCTATCATGGCCAGGATATAGTTACAGACAAGGCACACTTCTTTATGAAGGCAGACTAGTGATTTCCAACAAATCACTTCTTATTCCTACTCTTTTACAAGAATTTCATTCTACGCCACAAGGAGGACATTCGGGTTTTTACAAGACATATAGAAGAATGGCTGCCAATCTATATTGGATAGGAATGAAGGGCATGATTCAGGAATTTGTTAGACAATGTGACACTTGTCAGAGGCAAAAATATATGGCATCTTCTCCAGGGGGTTTGCTCCATCCACTCCCTATACCTGAGCAAATATGGGAAGATATTTCATTAGATTTCATTACAGGTTTACCCAAGTCAAAACAGTTTGAAGCAATATTGGTGGTAGTAGACAGACTGTCTAAGTATGCACATTTTATTCCCTTAAAACACCCCTATACAGCTAGGAGTATAGCAGAAATTTTTTGTAAAGAAATTGTTAGGTTACATGGCATTCCACTTTCAATTGTGAGTGATAGGGACCCCATCTTTGTGAGTAACTTCTGGAGGGAAATGTTCAAGTTACAGGGCACAAAGCTGAAGATGAGCACATCATACCATCCGGAAACGGATGGCCAAACAGAAGTAGTGAATAGATGTTTGGAAACATATCTGAGGTGCTTTATTTCTGATCAGCCAAGGACCTGGGTAACATGGATACATTGGGCTGAATATTGGTATAATACCACTTACCATTCATCGACAGACAAGACACCATTTGAGGTTGTATATGGAAGGCCACCACCACTATTGACAAGCTGGGCACAGGGAGAGACTCGGGTAGCAAGTGTTCAAAAGGATCTGATGGACAGAGATGAGGCTTTGAGACAGTTAAAAACTCAATTGCTAAAGGCACAAGAGAGAATGAAGAGCCAGGCAGACAAGAAGAGAGTTGATAGAAGTTTTATGTGTGGAGAATGGGTATTTGTTAAGCTAAGAGCTCACAGGCAGCAGTCTGTAGTTACCAGAATCAATGCCAAACTAGCTGCCAAGTACTATGGGCCTTATCCAATAGTTGAGAGGGTTGGGGGAGTAGCCTACAAACTAAAATTACCTGAAGGGTCCAGAGTGCACCCTGTATTCCATGTCTCCCTATTGAAGAAGGCTGTGGGTAATTATCAAGAGGATAAGGAACTTCCCGATTTGTTAGAAGACCCAGTTGAAGCATGTGAACCTGAGGCTGCACTTGCTAGCAGGAAAATTAAGCAGCAGGGTGAAGAAGTGAGACAATTTTTGATCCATTGGAAGGGTAAAACTATGGAAGAAGCTACTTGGGAGGACGAATTAATGATGAGAAGTCAATTCCCAAATTTTGACCTTGAGGACAAGGTCAATTCTGAAGAAGGAAGTATTGATAGAGTCCAAGGGAATGAAGGATATCCACATCAGCAATTGGTTCACTCAACACAGAATGGAGTCAGACCTTTTCTGGTTTATACTAGGAGGAAGGGTAGAAAGGTCTTTGGCGGCTAAGGTTGTTAGCAAGGGGTGACGTGTCATAGAAAGAGAGCAATCCAGCGCTTTTGCTTGGAAGATATAAGGAGGGGAGATTTTGGCTGTTAGCGAAGATTGGATAGAAAGTTGTATCAACCTTCTATAAGGGCTAGGCCTGTGTCAGATCTGAGGAATATTTTTCCTTATCTGTAACCTTCAATCATTATCAAATAATAAAGCTCTCTTTATACTCACATTCTACTATCTCTAGTAAAATCACTGTTATATTGAACTGCTGTATTTCTGGTACGTATCATGGGCTAACAAGGAATAATGGTTTTTCTTAGAATTCAAATACTTAGGTTCTAGGGGAGCATTCTCCATTCCCTATCTACTTGAAGAACCACTTTTTCTAATGACCACCAAACCTTTGTATCATGCCATATATATATATATATATATATATATATATATATATATATATATATATAAATATCAGGTACTACAAAAGACTATAGTTTTGGTTCTCTATGTGCCTGTTACTCACATCCCTGCAACAGAATTCACCCAAGATACTCCCCCAAATTTGGAACAAATTTGTCTTGATCCATAACAATGTTCTCCTACAACCAAAGGTAGGGTGTACAACAATAGCATATGCATTTTTAGCTCAGGGTTCAATGACAAAATTCATTCACATTTAGGCTCAAGAGGGTGCAAGGGATTCAATTATTTATTTACCACAGGATTAGCTATTTGGCCAAGTGATTGAAATTAAAATAACAAGGCCTTGATCATATCCATATCATGTATGCACTCAAGCAATTTCAAGAATCATGCAAAATAAATAAAATCAATTGTTCTCTTGTAATTAAGGTGCACACCAACTCACACGGTAATGTGAAGCATTTAGTTTTTCATTTGCAATTTCCTGTCATGCAAGCTAACCGACCCACTCACGTGCATTTAATTCACAAAACCATCACTCAACAACAACCTATGCTCACTCACAAATAGGAAACTTCAGAACATTACTAATCAGACCCAATTTATCCTAGTCATGCAATCAGTTCAACTAAGCATGCCTCCCAAAAATTGCCAATTAAATCAATCCAAAACAAGTCATTAATTGTCTCTCATTCAAAAAATAATTTAAAAGTAAACTAAAAGTATTGTAGCAAAAGAAATACCATAAATGCAGTAAAATAAAATAAAGTTCAAAATTAGATGGCCTCAATCCTGTGTAGGCCATGGGTCCTAAGTTGTTTGGGCAACTGAGACGTCTGCGATGTAGTCCTCATCATCTCCTTGCTCTACAACATTACCCTCACCAGCTCTAGAAGGTCTTGTAGCAACATCATCTTTAGCGCTCTCACCCCTCAAACAAAGGGAGGTCGATCCTCGGGTCAAGCTACTTGTTAAAGGAAGTCCTCCAACATCATGATAGGCTGGTGGAGCACGATAGTGATTTGTTGGAGGCTTTGCATAATTATAAATTGGGTGTGGTGGATGCTCTACAACATGGGAGTTGTCGGCTACTGAGAAGTGAAGGTTGATGGAGGAGGAATGAGGGCCTGAGGAATGGGTGCTGGCTGAGGTGCCTGAGGAGCCTTCTAAACAGCACACCCCCAAGCCTTCTTGGGCCCAAGAAAAACTACAGAAGGATTTGTTGGGTACCAGTAGTTCTTCCGTATGTATGTCAAGTTAATGACGAGGCTCAAGGACACAAACGTGAGTGTGTTGGAGTGGACTCCCTTGGCGTCGGAGAGGGCGATGATTAGCGTAGGGAACTCAAGCTTGGAAGAGTTGGACTGGGCGATCTGGGATGATATTATGCTGCCCAAGTCCATGTCCATCTTCATCACAATCCCATATATCAAGTGGGCTTGGTCCATATTCAAGTCTGAGGTATGGGATGTGAGAGCAAGGTTGAAGTAAGAAAGAACACTCCAAATCTGAGCTAAAGTGGTCAAGTCCTTCCTTAGAATCTTCCAAGGGGCCCCCTCGATGTTCAACATAAAATGGCCTCCTAGCAAGCAAAGTTTGGCTTCAATAGCCTGGTGGTCTGAGTATGTATATATGGAGGAATCAAGAAAAGGTAGTGTAGCGGTCGTCCCTCTATAGAACCACCGTAAATAGAGAAATTAAGCAAAACTCAAAAGGGTCTTCAAACAATAGAAAACATAAAATCACAAGGAAAAAATGAAAAAGGATCTTCGAAATTACCTATGACAGTGAATTTGCAAACGAAGACAAATGTGAATGAAGCCAAGAGAGCGTGAGTATGCAAAATGCGAGTCTACAAGAGATTGAGTCGAGAGTTGAGACTACGAGAGCAAGGTTGAGAGGAGAGGAGATTCAGACGACGACAACAGGTTAGGGCACATGAGTGAGTGCAGTTCAGGTCCCTTGTTGCCTATGGAGAAATAGGGCGGGTCAAACCTAAATTGTTTTTAAAATGTGATAGGCAATTGTTGCAACCCGATTTGGACACAAAATTGGATCGGATCGGATTGGATCGGTTCTATTCATCCGAACCCCCCCTTTTTTCCGATCCGTGGGATCTCCTTCTAATAAATATTTTCACTTTTAATTCCTTAATGAATGTCTTTAATACACTTATCAAGACCATGATCCTATTGCATAATATTGTGCGAGATTCATGGTCTTGTCCTTAATTCAAACTCGAAAACTTGCACGCCTCTTCACAAAATTCCACAAGTCTCAGTCCCAATGCCGTCTTCAACGCTGAAACATGGTGTTGTTGGATGCAAAAGCCTCAACTCCACACCTTCATTAAAGCCATAACAACTCTTAGACCAATCCCAACAACGCCTCCACACACTTTTCTTCCCCTTCGCAACCCTAGTGAAAGTGTTATCTACCTCAAGAACCACGAAATCGACGCTTTCATAAAACGCAGGAACCCGAACGTTGCACTCTCAGTGTTCCACAACACGCCACTGCGGGACACTGTCACCTACGACCTGATCATTTCCGCGTTCCGCCAGCAAATCATGCTATTCGTTTCTACGCGGAAATGGGTTTGCGTGGAATAAGAGAAAGCCCAACCACCTTCACCTCTGTTATAGCGGTTTGCACCAACGCTTTGTTTTTCAAAGAGGGTGTTCAGGTGCATTGCGGAGTGATCAAGTTCGGGTTTTCATGCAACGTGTTCATGGGTGATGCACTTGTCGGGTTCTACACACAGGTGGGGCAATGTGGGGTGGCACTGCAGTTGTTTGATGTGCCAGAGCGAAACTTGGCTGTGTGGAACGTGATGCTGCGTGGGTTGTGTGAACTGGGCCGTGTGAAAGTTGAAGACTTGTTGGGGTTTTACCTCTCTCGAATGCGTTTTGAAGGTGTGTAGCCAAATGGGTTGCGTTTTGTTATTTGCTTAGAAAGTGTGGCAATCTGAGACGGTTTCATGAAGGGAAAAAGATTAAAGGGTGCGTTTTGAAGGCGGGTTTGGTGGAATCGAATGTTTTTATTATGCGGAGAATGATTTGTTGTGTGAGGCTTTGGAGGTGTTTAGTTTTATTTAAGTGTGGGGGAAAAAGTCATCAATTCGTTCTTGGGTGGGTTTGTTGAATTTGTGTAGTAGAAGTGGAGAGCTTTGTTTGGGGAAGCAGGTTCATTGTCGTGTGATGAAGTTGGGTTTTAATGAAGGGAGTGTGCATGTTCAATCTGCTTTGATTGATATGTATGGAAAGTGCAGGGACATTGAGAGTTCTGTGGCTGTATTTGAATGTCTTCCCGAGAGAACATTGGATTGTTTCAACTCATTGATGACCTCTTTGTCTTATTGTGATGCGGTTGATGATGTGGCTGAATTGTTTGGTTTGATGGTCGACGAAGGTCTTGTGCCGGATGGAGTTACCTTATCAACCACACTGAAGGCATTGTCAGTGTCTGCTTTAGCAAGTTTTACGAGTTCTCAGTTAATGCATTGTTATGCATTGAAATCTGGACTTGGAGAAGATGCTGTAGTTGCCTGTTCCCTCATGGATACATATTCAAGAAGCAGGTGGAACTTTCTCATCGAATTTTTGAGATTCTTCCTTCTCCAAACGCTTCACATCCATGATCAATGCATATGCCCGAAATGGAATGGGGAAAGAAGGAATTGCAATGCTTCAAGCAATGACTGAGAGGGGACTAAAGCCAGATGATGTTACCTTCTTATGTGCACTAAATGGTTGTAACCACACAGGATTAGTTGAGGAAGGAAGAATAGTCTTCGAATCGATGAAATCTCTTCATGGGGTCGATCCAGATCGCCGCCATTTTTCATGCACGATGGATCTCTTTTGCCGTGCAGGACTTCTACATGAAGCTGAAGAGTTTCTGCTACAGTCACAGGGAAAAGGAGAATATTTTATGTGGAGCTCTTTGTTAAGAAGTTGCAGGGTCCACAAGAATGAAGAGGTTGGAACAAAAGCAGCACAAGTGTTAGTTGAGCTAGATCCAGATGACCCTGCAGTGTGGTTGCAAGCTTCAAATTTTTATGCTGAAATAGGGAAATTTGATGCATCAAGGCAAATCAGAGAGGTTTCTCTAGCAAGGAAGATGACTAGGGAAATTGGTCATAGTTTAATTGAGATAAGACAATGACTGGGGAAAATAGAGTTCCTGAATTGGTGAAACATTTTAGCCCATTATTCACACAAGATAAAACAATCATGTCATTTTGATGAGCTGATGAAGATGTTTCCTAAGATGATAAGGTCTTGTCTATTTGGGCAATCCTACAATCTAAGGGAAAGATTTCTTTTGTAAGGAGTTTTTGGTGAGCATGCCCAGAAAATGAGGGTCGGCATTTGTATTCCCATGTTTGGTGTAACTAACTGACATCTTCTAAAAATAGAAAAAAAAAAAAAAAAAAAAAAAAAAAAAAAAAAAACTCCCTTTTATGTATCACATGGTATTATGCCTCTATACTAGTGCAATTTGAGATATAGAGTGGAATATGCAAAGAGACTCTTAGATTATACATCATTCACTTCTCTTTCAGGGCGGCAAAGTGGAGATAGTGCAACGGTGACTATTACTTGTGACTTTTGTAATTGGTTGATGAGTAAAGCAAAATACTACAAAAATATTTTTCCTTGTACTTTAAGTGTGGGCATGTAGAAAATGTTACACGTTCATCCACTTTCAAGCCAAGCCATAAAGCCCCCCCAAATCCTTCATTTTTCACAGCTAATCTACGCATATAAATTATAACCAAAGTATTCATTGGCATTAATCAAATCAACCAATCCTTACAATACAGACAACAGGGGCAAAACATGGACAAGTTCTTCTTGGTTTCCTTGCTTGCTTTGCTCATAACAGCTTATGGAGTTGCAGGAAGCATAATGTGTGACAACATTGGCATGCTCGAAGAACTTAAAAGCCTAGAGGCCCTGGACATAGAAGAAGAAGAAAATGAGGTAGAACTTTCTGACATCCCTTCATGGAGAAGCGAGCGCGGTGGAAAAGTTCTTGTGAATATTGATAGCTTTGGTGCTGCTGGAGATGGAGAATCTGATGATACTGAGGTAAGTTCTTTCGTTATTGTTGTTGGGATATATATTTTTTGTACTCTTCTGTTTTGCTCAAGATGCACTTCATTCATTTGCCAATGTTCAGCATAGGCAAATGTTTTTGCTGCACTAATCGATCGGGTCAGGCATCATTGATTGACCAGACTAATCATTGTGTAATAATGTTTTGTCCATTCTCTTTTCTGCTTGTGTGATTATCAGGCTTTACAAAAAGCATGGGGAGTTGCATGCTCTACACCAAAATCTGTTTTGTTAATTCCTCAAGGACGCCGTTACCTTGTTAATGCAACAAGATTCAAAGGGCCTTGTGCAGACAAGCTCATCATCCAGGTGATCAAAACACACAAATACATAGATTTAATAGTTTTCCTATGATTATTGACATAGTATCTGCATTTCCAGATTGACGGTACATTGGTGGCACCAGATGAGCCTAAGAACTGGGATCCAAAACTGCCACGGGTTTGGCTTGATTTTTCCAAATTGAATAAAACTGTTTTCCAAGGTTCTGGAGTTATTGATGGCTCAGGCAGCAAATGGTGGGCAGCATCTTGTAAAAAGAACAAGTCCAATGTAATTTTTGCAAAACTTGGTCTAAGTTATTTTGCAAGTTAATGAAAACTTGATAATAATTTCTGATTTTCCTGTTATTCTTTGTCACAGCCTTGCAAAGGTGCACCAACAGTAAGAACCACTTTCTTAACCTTTTCTTGTCTTCTAAATTTCAAGCAGAAGGTTTCGCAAGATGTGAAATCAAGATTACCAAATAATAATGTAGTTTAACTTTGAGGGGGGTCATTGCAGGCATTTACGATTGATACAAGTTCATCCATAAGGGTGAAAGGACTAACAATCCAGAATAGCCAACAGATGCATTTTACCATATCACGATGCGATTCTGTTAGAATTACTAGCGTGAAAGTGTCAGCTCCTGGAGACAGCCCAAACACTGATGGAATTCATATTAGTGAATCAACAAATGTCATAATCCAAGACAGCAAAATTGGAACAGGTTCTGAACTTGGTGTTCTTCCTTAACTCATGTTCCATTTTGCTAAACAACAGAAACAATTATATGGGTTACACTTCTAAACTTTGATACAAAGAAACACAGAATAACTAAGAAAAAGAATAAAGAAATAAAAAAAGATGAACTATTGTGCTAAGATTTCTGCAACTGAAATAGACTAAAAGGACACTAACCATTTGTGTTTTTGCCGTTTCATCATAATCGTGTGTGCCATATTCAGGGGATGATTGCATATCAATTGTCAATGCTAGCTCTAATATCAAAATGAAGAGAATTTATTGTGGACCAGGACATGGAATCAGGTATCATCTATTTTTCATGCCTCCATTTAGTTTAAAATTACACGTCACTCTTTGTTTGGTACATTAAAATTTGCGTATTATGGTTGTGCCATAACTTCCTACACAGAATAGTCACAAACTTTAAATGAACAGATGAAATTGTTTACCCCAACATTTTGCTTTTCTTTTCTCTTGGACAAGCGTTAGTTGCATGAACCACACATGTTGACTCATTAATTATTGGGTTTACGTTAATTTTTTTCCTTTTCTTTCTTAGATAAACTCAAAGCAAAAAAGAAAATTTTATCTGTTTCTGGAACACCCTTTTTTGAGTAAAGTTGTTTCTACCTTTTTCTAACTCCACTTTATTTTTCAGCATTGGAAGTCTAGGGAAAGACAACTCAACAGGCATAGTCACGAAAGTGATTTTGGATACAGCAGTTCTTAGGGAGACTACCAACGGTGTCAGAATTAAGACTTGGCAGGTAGTATTCTCACATCTCAATCTTGATGAAATTATTTTAATCATTCAATAAATTTATAATTTCATTATTTTTGTTTTTATTATTATTATCCCTTGTTGAAAGATTATTTCACACCCACTGTATCCTTAGTGTGCCACTTTAGCATTGTTAGAATGCTTTTTCGTAATATAGGATGATATATATAATATCAAATTAACATATAAGGCTTTTAAAAATAAAACTTTTAAAGCTATTATTATTATTATTATTATTATTATTATTATTATTATTATTATTATTTTCGTGTATTCGTAATTTTAAAATAAACAAATGTCAATGTCTTACTAAGAAATTTAATTTAGTTGATTAAATAAGATATGTAAATTATTATAAATTTTTTAACTTTTATTTTTAATTCTTACGGAAAAAAAATAGAAATATAAAAATGCCTCTTATGTCCTAACGGCTTTCGGAATAAAACGAGGTAAGGGAAAATATATGGACTGCCATATCTGTGAGAATTACCAGCCAAGCTATCTTTATATTTTTATATAGGAGACCTTAATATCTGGTAACCGGTAAGGGAAGAAAAGGAAAGTTATGACTTGTGACTGACACATACATTGACAGAGCCATGCCTACGAATATTTGTGCATTTGTATTTAGATATGTAGGAGAATGAAAACAAAATAATTGCCTTGTAAGCGCTACCATATATTTTTAGTATAAACGTAGTATGCAAATATATATTTAATAAATGTAGTATGCGAAATTCTCTACATTGGAGATTTTATCATTCTTGAATCATTTTTAACCTGTATTTAAAAGTTATGGAATTTAATATATTTGAAATTCGCTTACATATGTTTTCTTTTATTTTTCTGTCACATAGGGAGGTTCTGGATATGTTCGAGGGGTGCGTTTTCAGAATGTGAGGGTGGAAAATGTATCCAACCCCATTATCATAGACCAATTTTACTGTGATTCGCCAACCAGTTGTGAAAACCAGGTACAGTCTACCAGTTCCAAGATAATCTCTTTCCAACTTTTTAGACTAATTATATCATTAACGTGATAATTAATTATTAACTAATTCATGATAGATTAATTTAACATATATTATAAATAGGATAGTCCTTAGTTCATTTGTTAAGAAATTAAAAGAAAACAAATATGTATTATAAAATCATGATAAAACATTAAAAAATCACAAATAATATAATTTTACGTATTTTAATAAAAATATTTATTTTTTTAATTTTTTAATGAATGTACTTATAACATTATAACACTAGATAACATTTTCTTATAAATATATTAAATTTATGTGAACATTTATCATCTATTAAGTTACTATCATTGCACGATGGAGGAAAAAATCATAAATAAATAAAAAGTGATATGATTGACATATTAACTCCTACACGTGTAGATTTTGCAGTTCAAATCAGATCATTTTTTTTCCCTTCTCTAATCCTTTCTTTCCTGTCTGATTCTCTTGTAACAAAAGATGAACATGATAGTTTTCAAAATCAAAGCACACCAAAAATAGCATTGGGTTTGTCAAATCAATATCTTAGCATGAACTATTGTTATAGCGACTAAGAGTGAGAGAACTTATTATTTTGCGAAACTAAAAACAACACAAAACTCTTGCACTTTTCCCAAAACACTTTGGTCTTATTTTATTTAAAATTTAAAACATACTACGATTTTTAACATTATGCAATGAGAGTATTGTGCTTGGTATAAGATGTATTTTGAACAAGACAAAAAAAAATGAAAATGAAGGAGCTGATTTTTGCATTTAAACATTAACCAGAGAACCAATAACTATGATAATTACATAGTACTTTAATGTCTCGACTTTGTTTTGTTTCTTGAAACAACTTTAATGTCACTACTTAATAAACTACTAATAGAAGATTTTAAAGATTTAATGAATAAAATGCCATAGACCCATAATGTTTTAATTTTAAAACCATTAATCATTGATAAGTATCTTAAGTCTAAAATATTGCTTGGGGTGACAGAGCAACCGCTTCTAACATTGATCTCATGAACTCTCAGACAACAGCAGTGGAGATAAGCGAGGTGATGTACCAGAACATAAGTGGCACTACAATGAGTGCTAAGGCCATTAAATTTGACTGCAGTGACTCAGTCCCATGCAACAAACTAGTCCTTAGCAATGTGGACTTAGAGAAACAAGATGGCTCTGTTGAAACATATTGCCACTCAGCACAAGGCTTTCCCTATGGAGTGGTGCACCCTTCTGCTGATTGCCTTAGTTCCAGCGACAAAACCTCTCAAATTGAAGAATCAACTACAGAGGAAGAAGATATTCGTCACATTGAACTATAAATTTGATTTCTAAAGATGCATTATACAATTAATAACCTTTTTCTTAATATAATTTTATATCAAATGGGGTAAGAGTAAGAGGCTTGTTTTCTGTCACACTTAGCAGTTGTAGTGATATACGTTGGAGGGGGCTTGAGGCGAGATCAGAGAGAAATCAAGGGATGTATTGGTTATTAAATAATTAGACATTACAACAAAATTGATACAAGAGAATTGACAATTCTAGTTGATACCATCAGCATCGATGAAACAAAAGAGACATCGATTTTATAATATTGATTGAGATTTTATTTAAAAGTGTTATGTTCGCATGGTGATGTAAATATCACTCATATGTTTTGGAATTTGTGTACTTGTGTTTGAAATTTATGCCACTACTCGTTATTAATATGTTTCGGATTTGATTTTTGTTGGCAATTCTTTGTTGGCAGTAAATATCACTAATATTCTTGGAGGCATGCATGTCTCGTGTTGGAATTGAAACTATATTCCCTTCCTTGATTTTCAAAAGAAAAATAAATAATAAACGAGTAAAATGGTGCCAATCAGAGCAGCATCCTGATATTATTAGTCCAAAACAAACAACGATTTGACTTCAAGTTGGATAGTTTTTTTAGTCAACTTATACAAAAAGTTAAATTATTTGAAAATAGAATATAAAATAAATCAAATTATTTAGTAAGTCCAAATCAACTTATACAAAAAGTTAAATTAGAAATTTTTTACAAAAATTGAAGTTTAAAAAATAAATTTAACTAATTTTTTTCTATCTTATAAGCATTTATTAAGAATCAGATCCAAAATTAGATCTTCTGCCAAACAAATGTTATTTTCATAATTTTTAGATTAAATTATAATTTTGGTTCCCATTTAATTATTGATCATTCTATTTTTCTTTTTTACGATTGTAGTTTTCTTATTTTAAAAAATCTACAATTTTGGTCTCATCTTCATTTTTTTCATATGTTTATTTCTTTTAATTTTTATATTTAATTAAATTATTTTTTATGATATCTAAATATGTTACATTTAGGATTCAATTGGAGTAAAATAAATGAAATAAAACACATTAAACCAAAATTATAAATTTTCAAAAATAAAATAATCAAAATTGCCAAAAAAAAAATAGGAGACCAAAATAACATATAAAAAATTAAAAGAGGATTAAAATTGTAATTTTGCATAACTTTTATCTTGACGTTGGCAGTAAGATTCACTGGGCCTTTGATTTTCACCCAATTATATTGGATTATATTGTGCCTATGTAGGAGTAGGTCCAATTATAGAAAACTTTGTCCTTTCTCACGGTTAAATATGCAAAAGCTAGTTTATTTTTAGTATTTACAATTATCATTAATTCATTATATGAATTTTGCTTCAATTGAACTTTGGTCGGGTATGATTGGTATAGGCTATTAGTTAGAGAAGCAGACAAGGTATAGGACCCGTGAGATGATGCTCTACGCTTCATAATTAGCCTTTATATCTATTACTTAATGGCTACATACATGAGTAAATAAGAAACTCGATGAACACTGACACCAACTAATTAATAATGTTCTTATTCGATTTTCCAGTCACTGCAAAGCGACAAACACATGAATTCCACAGAACAGTTTTACATGCCTGCAAGTGTAAGGCATTGACAGTGTGGTCCAAAGGCCATGCATGTATTCAATTGGGACCAAAAGACCGGCCAATTTAATGCACAGATCTGCTTGCATGCATTGAAACGAGAAAAGAACAAAGACGAAAGTATTTCTTCAGTGGTCTCTGTTGTATGGCTTTATTGGCATGTATGCTAACACTAAATGCAAATAGGCCAAGAGTTGGAGCTTGTGGCGTCCTGGAAAAAGTTGATTCTTTCAGTTGGTTGTTCTTGTAACACAATCACATCTATGATAACAAAATGATGATACTAATAGAATATGTTGGTAGTGTTTCAAAAGTTCAACTTTTCTAAGTCCCACATTGTCTGAAAGAAGATCCATTTTTCTTTGTTTGATTACAAAAGAAGAGTATTTTGGCATTCATTTGGAACTTATAAAAAGATCTCAAGGAATTGCCTTGTGTATAAACTAGCTTATTGTGATAAAAAAAAAAATAGCTTAATTTACTAATTTATATATAGTATGATTTATAATAATAACACATGTTCACACAAGTGATTAAGGATTCGGAGTGGATTTTCACCGTTTCCATAAGTGTGGCTGCAAATCTTCCTTGTGCCATTTTTCCTACTTGAGACACAATCACCCATTGGCAATAATACTCTAGGTGGGCATCTACTGGCAGCCCCAACATACCATTGGTGTCCTACTTGATAATATTAGGAGTGTATTTTTGTTTTATCATAATTTTTTTTTTGCATTGAGTCCTTAATAAATTAATAGTTTTATTTTTTATCATTAACACTTTTTTTAGTCTTAGATAAATTAATAAATATTGTGTTTGTTCTCTGATAAAAAAATTCTTTTTTTATTAGTCATTTTTAAAGGAACTAATTAATGACAAATGAAAAAAAAAATTAGGTAACAAAACCTAAGATTCGTTAATTTATCCGTGACTAAAAAAGTATCATAAACATAATTTGGCAAAACAATTATAATTTATAATTTTTATTATACTTATCCTTGACATTTTAATACAATTTCACTCTCATTTTCCATTTTTTTTACATTAAGGTTAAATATTTTTCACGTTCTTACCCAGAAAGACTCTTGACATTGTATTTTGTATCCAAGCATATTGAATGATGTTAGTGTGACTCCGTTCAAGTTTTCTTTAATAGTGTGACTCCGTTCAAGTTTTTCTATTCATTAGATCAATCATTGAATTTTACAATAGTCACGGAATTTAATTAAATTTAATGTTCCTAACTACATTTAATGAAGAAATAAGTTATTTACAATAATATTATTTTTATATATAATTTTGATAATTTTAATATTAGGCAGTAATGTTCTATTTATGATACAATTTTCTTTTAAATTAATAATTAAGGATCGAAATTAATTAATAATAATAATAATGTACTATTAGTTTTTTCTTACCAATAATTAGTTTTCAAATTAAAATATATTTAATTTTTATTATATTATTTTATTAAAATCCTAAATATTTTAAAGATATATAAATATTATAGTAATAACATTGTACATTATACTAATACTTTTTATTGGCATTCTCATCTTTATTATATTTTTAAAAATAGTTACTTCAAAATATATTTTATGAAAAATAATAATTAAAAGTACTAATTTAATAAAAATGAACTTTATTATATATATATATATTATAATTCAAAATTAATATTTTAAAAAAAAGTATATATATATATATATAGATATATATATATATATATATACATAACACTTCACTTTAGATTTATTTTTTTTATAGAGAATTACATCACCTACATTAATAATAATAATTATGTATGTTTTGTAATCATAAATTAATTACAATAATAATAAATAGAGTTCTTTTGAATTCATATATAAAAATTAATTTTAATATTGTATATTTTATTTAATAAATTCATAGTGTTTTTTGTTACAATATAAATTCAAAGTATGAAGTACGTACTAAATATTCATTAAGTATAATAAATATAAAATAGTTGTAAAGTATGTATTAATAGTATAGTTATTATTATAATTAATAATGTTGTCTTGTTGAATTTAATGAAAAAAATATTAACTTATGAAAACCAACATGTAAAAATATTATAAAAAAAAAGTTGTTTGGTGTTTCTCTTTGAAAATTAGGGAATTTTCATAAAATTATTATTTTTTATTATAATGTGGTGTTTTTTTTCTTCCAGAATCTTTTGACTTTACACTAATGTCCAATAATTTTATGGTGATTGTGGTAATCATTTTCTTTTTATTACATCATAAATTTTCTTCACACTCTTTGAGGTGGTGGATGATTATATATATGTAACAATGTGTTTGTTTTGCATGATGAATTTCTCAAAAAGAATGTCGATGGATTAGATTGTGTCCTTGTATATTTGTATGAGTTGGTTTACAAAAGATGACAAGTTTTAGTTGCATGCATAGTAAAATCAAAGGAAATAATCAACAATGTCAAATTTATACTTGAAATATTTTTTTACGAAAGAGATTGATATGTTGAACAAAAATATTATAGAGAATATTAACTAATGTTTTAAATACTATGGTTTTAGAAAGTGAATATTAGTAAAAATACAAATTAGTAATTTATATGTGACCAATTGATTAATAATTATTTGTAAAAGCTATATAACTTTCAATAAAGTTCTTGTTTTTTAAGGCAATCAATAAAGTTCTTGTAATCACCTAAAATTTGTGAAGAAACTAAAATCATAATTATCTAAAATGATTTTTTTGTTTGAGAAAATAGAATTTATATAAATAATAAATATGTCTTTTTTTTGTCATCTTACATTTTCTGGCAGTTCATTACCATACACTTATAAATAAAATGATTTACCAACTTTTAACTTGCTTATTAACTAATTGTATCAAAGACGCAAATTCTAAATATACAAAACATAGGTAATATGTACAAATTAAATACAAGACACGTGACTGATTTTTATTAGTTTAAAAACTACTTAAAAAATAAAGGTAACTAAAGTGGGTGTAAAATTGAAATCATGTTACTTTTTTATCACTTCTTGGAATAATTTTTGTATAATATATCACTTTTTATTTGATTTTTTATCTTATTTTAAAAAAATGGCTTATCAAGAAGCATTTTGTCTATAATAAACCTTAAGAGAAGCTTCTTATTTAGGATAAACCTTAAGAAACTTATCATTTTAACATACACGTGTTTAACATGTGAGTGACTTATACTACTGAAATACATTTAGCCTATACACATATCAATAGTGTCACCATCTAGGTACCATGACCAAAATTGACCACACATAAGCTCGTTCGAAGGCTTTTGAGGAAACTCAACCCAAATACAAAGTGTGTTAAATCATTTAGATTCAATTAATAGTCTTTTCAAGTGAAGGACAATTAGAATGATAGTTTAATCACCCATCAAGAGGTTAATGTACCCTCAAGAAGCTAGGAATATCAAAATGTGTTAACTCAACCCAATCAATGTTATTAAACCTGGACCAGACCAATCAGTTCGATTGAAAATAAGACACTTGTTTGATTCAATTCATGCATCAAATCAAATATGTTATTAGCCTAGATTTGACGTCGTTAATTCGCTGTTAAACTAGATTCAACCTATGTAAAACCTAGTTGAGCAAATCGCTCGATTGAGGAAACTGCACACATGTCATCTCAAGCTTTTCAACTTCCAAGGACTATTTCCAATCTTGTTTCATGCTTTCCAAGTTTCCTTTTGTTTTTCTTTTTTTGCAAGCAAGTTTTAAGCTTTGGTTTTGTCTCATGCGTTTCCTTGTGTGTCTCTTGTTTGCGTTGCACACGCCAATAAACTTCAAGAATATTTTGCTACAAAAAGAAATATATCAAAGAAAAAAATGCATGAACTAGGAATCAAATTTAGCCTATTTACCTTCACGGATTGCACTAAACCATCCTTTTAGTAAACAATATCTAACCAAAAAAATCTATCAAAACATCTAAATAAAAAGCAAACTCAACCCAATGGTCAACTTAATCCACCCCGCCCGTTGACCCTTTAGGTTTATAGATTATGAGTTTGGTTATGTGGGTTGAAAGACTTTTTCACACAACCCATTCCAACTTGATTTGATAGATTAAATAAGTTGACTTGAAGTTCAACCAATTTTGATATCCCTACAAAAGACGTCACAACACATCACTTGTCATGTCTTTTATTTTCGTGTCACATAATGAACCCTAAAAAGTGACAAGATCAACCTAAACAGTAGATTTCAGGTCATACTCACAAAAATCCTAATTATGTTTAACTAGTTTTCATCTCAATGAGATAAAATACTTGCTTCTTAGTTTGGTACATTAGGATGTGTGTTTTTTCGTTTAACAAACTTAAGTACAATCTAAACACACGCTTACTAGTAACCACCTTACAACTTGTCAACATCTCACACCTATAAATATCATAACTACGCTCACAATCTATAAATATCATAACTACGCTCGCAATCAAGTATGTTCTTTATTCTTGTATGATGATACTTTACTTAATCTATTACTAACTTGAGCTATAGAATCATTTCAAGTGGCACCACCTCCAATCCTCTATAATAAGTGTGATTTGGGCCTTACATTTGGATCCACCTTGAGGCAAATTGACCCATTTGGGTTCCTTTTACAAACTTATTCCCAATATGGGTCTCTTTTCAAAGTAATTCCCAGGGGGGTTTGTTTTGGACGTAGGGCTAAAGGGATCCCGCAAGCATGCATGACAAGATAGCAGAGGTGGAGACGTGTGGTGGATGATGAAATCACTGGTTTGATTGGCGGGTTGAAGATGACATGGCATGGGTGTAGCCATTACCACTGGCGAAATAGCCAGTGGTTTTGCCACCACTGTTGGCGACACAACCATGCATGGTTCAGACGCGCCAGACTAGGGCAGGCTAGGGCAGGGTGTAGGGCACAGCTAGGCACAGTGGCTCTCGCCACTTTCACTGGCGGGACAACATGCTGGTCACACAGCTGGGACTGGCGAGTTTGGTCTTGAAAAATTCCTTTAAATGGCACCCTGCTGCCATACTTTAGTCTGCCTTTCAAAAATTTTGAAGCTTAGAAATTTTCTCTCCCTTCAACTTTGAACTTCGAATTTTTTCTCAACTCTGTCAGCCTTCAAATTTCAAATTTTTCACCCTTTAACTCTGAAATTTCTCACCCTTCAACTTTCAAATTTTTCAACCTTCAACAAATTTCTCAGCCTTCAACTTTTAAATGTGAGCTTTCAACTTTCAAATTATTTGAAGTAATTATTTAGAGTGTTGAATAAATTTTGAATCTGAGAATGTTGTAATATTTGTTGTCTTAAATTAATTTGGTGTTGATCATTTCTTTTAGTGGCTTTAAAATTTCCGAGCTTTAATAACTTAATTAACGTACCTTAAAAAATTAATAACTTAATTAACTTACCATATAAAAATAAGACTTAAAACTAACAGCATTCAAAAGTAATAACTAAAACTAATAACTTAATATCATTTATTATTTCATTACATATAAACTTTATAATGTCTAAAGTAATTAACTTAATTATTAAAATAGAAACAATTAAATAAATAAAATACAACAACTATTAACTAACTTACCAACTTTCAAAGAACTAAAGAAAAGATGAAGAATACAAGAAAGCTTGCAAGCACCAACGTAAAAGGCACACACACGAGGAAGATGAATGCGTGCCTTCTCTCCTTAACACAACCTTTTTATTCACCAAGCTGATCTCGCCAGGGATAATGGCGATACCAAGCTAACCCCATATCCCGCCCTAGCCTGAACTGCAGCAGTTTGGTCTCATTGGTGAGACTTGCCATGTCAGCCTTAAATCACTGGTTTGACTGGCAATTTCCTCATGCATGTATCTCGCCAAAGCTACTGGCAATTTCCTCCCTCCATGTGTCGCTGCATGGTTAAATCGCCAATGATGTTGGCGGTTTCTTTGCAAGTTACATGCATCCTACGTAGAAAACAGATCCATGCCAGAAATTGTTTAAAAAGAGTCCCATTTGGGAAATTACTTTGTAAAAGGAGCCCCTTGGGGGCAATTTGCCTCCACCTTGATTCATTTTAACTTTTGGAAAATAAGTTTTGTCCCTACTTTACCCATTTGCTGACATGTGTACCTGCACACCTCTAAGACTTTAATAAAACCCTGCTATTGGCTGCACATTTTCCCAACAAAACGTTGTTGGTCTTATGGCTAAGTGTTCAACTTATAACTGACCTGTAGAAAACTCAAAAGCAATTGACTGATCAGGCTTGCAATATCCATGATGGTCCATATACCACAAGGTTTTTAATCAGATCCTCATCTAGTTGGGATCTTAGCATCTTCACTTAGGATCAGATTGGAAAATTGGATAGATATGGCTGCAGAGACAAAAAATCAATATTATTCCATATGTAAATTCAAGGGCCCAGTTTTGTGTTTCTGTTATCTAACAGGTGGCTGTTATTCAGTTTTCTGAACACATTAGGGCACTCCTCTCTTGCTTTTTTGGACCACTTTATTGTTCCATACACCTAAGCATAGGTTTGTCCAGGTGGTAGGAAAGCAAAAACTCATGAGCTAAAATGCAATGTTATGGAAATCTAAATGCTTTGGGTTCCGAATGTTTGAACATAGATCAGTAATTCCTCCTAAAGCCAAACAATGAAAAAATAAAACCTACTTTGTTTTTTCTTTTTTTATATAAACTTCGGTTATCATTAATATGCCAGTAATAAGTGTCCAAAACTCATGGTCCCCTGCATTTTTCTTTTATAAGCACAGCTCATTATAACAAGATTTAATTATATATGTGATGTACACATATACGGTCATGAACAACTTTGTATTGAAAATGATACACCAAACAAATTAAACTGAAATGGTAGGTAAGTGTTATATCTATGATTATGTAAGAAATGCCATTCAACAGGACAAAAATCAATATTGATTCTCCATGAGAAACGAATTTATATACATTGATTAAACAATGACACTATTTTTTGGTTTAAAATTTTCTTATTAAAACATGCCATTGTTGTGCAGATTCTTCAGAAACGTACGGCACTTCCCTTTGTGCTGCATAAACTAGAACACCTTTATGTTACATATTACTTATTGTGGAAGCTCTGATCTAAATGAATGACACAATGAACATTCCACGGAAGCAAAAACCAAAAGGGGCACATGGGATGTGCATAGTGCACACTAATCATAGCCAAAATGAAGTTTTGTCTGTATGAATGTGTCACATTTTCAGCCGTGGGATAAGGGTCATGTGCCTGCATTACAGGCCAATAATTTAACATATAAAGGGTTTTTTTTCTTATTACTGAGATTACGGGTGTATTTCAATCCATTAGATCAAAAATTAATATCATTTAGGATGTATGATTGTTATTAATTTAAGAAATTTTTTCACATAATAAAAATCGAATATGAATTATTTTACTAAATAAATCATTCTTTACATAGATCTTACACTATTGCGCCATCTCTTTGGGTTATAGATAAAGGGTCTTTGAGATTTTATTCAATGAAATTATTGACGAAGCAAAAAAGCTTTTGGGATTCAAAGTGTGATCCGTGAATATATATTGCTAAAATAGCTTTTTGTATTCGATGATGAGCACAAGGAAATGGCAAGGCCTATTGGGATACAAACAAATTGATGGGGACAAAACACTTTTGTTTTTAGTTTTCTTTATTAATTTAATAATACAAAAATTAAGATCACTCACATGGAGAAGCGGGGCTTTCTTCCAACTAAAAACTCACATGCACCACAAACTATAAATCAGCAACAACAATGAGAAATCTCCAATTGGATAATTTCAACTCGGATTGCATCTGAAATTCATAATGTGAAATCATATCTAATTTTTCAAAATTAAAATGATTTAATTTGATTATGCTCGTCTTCAGATTCTAGAAAGATCCGTGAACCAAAAGTTGTGTGTCTAGCTGGCTAGAAATGGAACTACCTCCACTGTAGCACATTTTACACAAACTTTTGCATTAGTTGTTCAGGATGGGGAATCAGATTATTATAATGAACTAATATGTCATTGGTTTGAATGATGGTGTTCGAGTATCAAGAAAGATATTGAGTCTAAATTATGTAAATAAAAAAATATTATTAGAATGAAAAATTACACTAAAGTGAATACTTAAGTATTTTTTTTTATAAAATTTATTTATCAATAAAATTAATAGATTTTTTTACCAATAAGATAATGGCAAAAAAATTGGACGAGTTTCCAAAATCATAATGTCTTTTTATTTTTATTTTTTAAAAATCTCTTATAGTTTATGTTCTTTCATAAATACAGACCTCATAATTCAATATAATTATTCGCAACTGTACCGCATCGGTTAAATATGATGACTTTCACATTTGTATGTACTTTTTTTAACTAAGCAGACTCTCGTGCACCCAAAGATTAGGGAAATGCAATGCTTATTATTTTTTTCTTTTTTAATTATAAAGATATTCACATGATGTTCTTATAATGATCATAAATCTTAAGAAATCGAAGAAAAAAAGAAGCTTTAGTTTTTTTTTAAGATAAAAGAAGCTTTAGTTAAACAATAATTATATAATGTACTTAAAATTATATTAATTAGCAACCGAAAAGAAAGGAGCTTTTATATTAAAGTTATAAATTTGATTAAAGCCGCCACAATTTGTCACATCATAGATCTTTTCTATCTCAGAATTATGTCTTTGGATTACGCACCAAATATTAAAATAAAAAAGTTGGTAGATGTATATATGTGTGTAGCCACTTAATTTTCTCTGTTAAAAATGATTGTGCATTAATTAGGATCAGAAAACGACAACGTGGCTCCACAATTAACGAGTTGCACAGTATCTAATGTGTATTACTATACTCTTAATCAGAGATGTATAATTAAACCAATTTGTATTCAGGGAAACAATAAGAGACAAAACGTGTATTGCAATATGTATGCATTATATCAATTAATAGATAAATTGCATATAAACATTTTGTTAGTAGGAGAATATGAACAAGTTGTACTTTCAGGAATATTTTAACAAAATTAAGATATAACTTCCTTAAAATATTTAAAAATAAAAAATAAAAAAATTGTTGGGATTCATGATATTTTTTTGTTAATAAAAAAAATTAGATTAAGAGAGGACACGACCTCTAGTAGTAAGGTCAGAAAAGACTATCAACTTAAGATAAATTTTACATTTTTTCTATCAATAGAAAATATCTAATAATCAAATCCAAATCACAGCTAGTCTAAGTGTGTGTCTGGCATTGTGTGTTTTCTACGCACATTTAAGTTGATTTTCACATCAATTATGCGGTTGTTACTCTTATGTTACACACTCATTTGGTGACAAAATATAACAAATTTTTTGGAGTTATAAAATTAATTTGATGATTTAAGAGAGAAGAAAAGAGGAATAGGACATAGGTTAAAATTTTTAACACTAACAAATTAACAACTAATATTAAAAAATAAAAAAATATACCAATATATCATTCATGAATGTTAATGTATTATTTTTATTTATTTTTAAAAGATGTATTTAGCAGATCATAAATATATTAATGAATTTGAAATTATAAAATAGTACTAACATAGTACTTCCAAAAATTAAGTGAATATATATTAACAGTCAAAAACATTAATATACATACATACATATATATATATATAGAAGGTTGCATAGGAATCAAATACAACTATTTGTTTGGGCCGTATTTTGCTTGATAAAGGGATGACCATGCATCCTTGAAAGCATGAATTTATTTATCCCTTAGTTGGTCATCACTAAAATAATATTCACAAATAATTGATCAGAAGCAAACCTAATCATCGTTGTGTGCGTGAAGATGAAGTTCACGAGAAGACTTTATAGTTCACGAGCACATAAACACAAAAAGACGGCTAAGAAGGTTGTGTGGCTTTCCTTTTACCTCTCTCTCATGCTCCTCGCTCCTTCGTTGTCACATAAATTATACCATGTTTTCTGACTTTTGTCACCATAGATGGAGGTAAAAAGAATTGCAAAATCAGGAAAATTGGAAATATAAAGCAACAATAAAAATAAATAGAATTAATAAGTGGACATGTTGGTGGGTTTTTCATGTGGTCAGCTATAGAAACTACATATACTTTAAAATAATTGTTGTACTCACGTTACACATTTCTGGAACACTTTAATATTTTTAGGGAATTCTTGTAAATTTTATACTAATACAAATAAAAGTATAATAATGAGATAAATTATAGTATTTTTAAGTAATGTTAAATTTTAATATAATAATTTTCTGTTTCAGTTACATACTAATGCTCTTGTTTTAATTTTACATAGTTGTATATGGGCTATATTCTTGTCCTGTTTTGTCATTTTAAATTTACCGCATTTCTTTATAGCCTTATTAAATCTGAGTTACAGGTCGTATCTCTGCATCCTAGATGTCCTCAGGTTTAGGAACATGTTACAATTGCATATGTAGGCATAAGCAAGTTGAGCATAGTGGGTATTATACTAAAAACAATTGCGGAAAAAGTTGAAAGAAAAAAGAAAAATAGATGTGAATTCATGATAACATGCCCTTTTTCTACCAAAAGTATATAAGGCATATTTTCGAAAGCAGCAAAACTTGTCACCAATGTGAAAAACAGACTTGTAACAAAAAAGAAGAAGAAAAAAACAGAGTTACATACAGGTATAGAAGGCACCATAATAGGTGATGGTTGAATATTATAATATGGTTGAACTCAAGCTCATTATTAGTTATGTTGGATGGTACAGAGTACAAACTCCCTTAAAAAATGACTAATTTTTCTTTGCTTTTAGTTTTAGTTATTCTTTGGATGATATTATTTGATAGAATTCAATTAGAATATACATTTTTTGCATTGTCATTTAGTTACATGAATAGTCATGAATGATAAGATTGTTAATTTTTATAATAATTAATTTAAAAATTATATCAAAATATTTTAATTAGTTGATTGTGTAACATTTTTATATTAATAATTAATAATATATATAAAAATAATAATCTCTACTTTATATGCAGTCAATAGTGAATTATTCAAATTGGAACTAGTGGTGCTATGTTATGAACCATAACATGAGAAAAGACAATATCAAGCAACATTGATTGGCAAAAAAATTAAAAGAAAATTAATGGTCATGCATGTGAGGATGAAAGTTATGATCATTGTCGGGAAGAATAAAAGATCCAAAGAATGGAATGGGACTTGTGTGAAAGGTCAAGGGGGAGTCACAGATAAACACTATTGATGAGTATGGGGAGTGACTATCAAGTAGTGGCATTTGTGTAAATATGTCACTGGCAGTTGATGTTTGTTTCAACCAGCACCTCATGTACTGTAGAGAGAAAACTCACAGAGAACGAAGCGAACACATGGAAATAACAGAAACCCATATTTGATGTTTGATGATTGCATATGATAGTCCAATGCACCTCGTGTCTATCACTGTCACCCCCAAAAGAAAATAGTGTTTATTCATGTATTTTATCATAATTATTTGGAAAGAATTTTTTTATTTTTTATACTTTTTTTGCTGAATCAAAATGGTAGAACAAAAAACACTTCCAATACTATTGGATAAGGTGTGAATGCCATGCTGGAACCGACAGCAATGACCTACCTAAAAAATTACTGCACAAATTCGAATCGCAAGCAGTGTCACCCAGTTTTACAGCTAATTTTTTATACATCAAACAATTCAAAAAAAGATTATATCCCATGTGTAGCCAAATGGTAATGATATACACGGCCGCGTCTAGAAAATTTGGGGTCTTGCACAAATTTTATATATTTCAATATTTTTTTATATTAATATTCTAATTTTACAAACTTTGCAGGAATATTAGTATATTCGATATTATTTAGATGTAATTGATTTATCATTTTTTTCATTTTCATTGATTGAACTAATTTTTGTATCCTTTTTACAAATAATAACAAATCTATTAAGATGGAATCAATTTTTTAAAAACTTTTTCTTTATTTGTTAAAACAAAATTCATAATTTTTATTTGACATTTTCTATCACTACAATATAATCAAATAAAATAAAAGGAAACAATAAACTATTTAAATAAAATAACTTTTCAAAGTAAAAAAAAAAAGCTTTTGATTTTATAGGTACATTAAAATAGCTTTTGATTTTCTAAATTAATTTTGGCATTGAAATAATCACAATACTATCTTATATGAATAAGTAGTAACCAATCATGATAGTTAATTTAATTGAATTTACAATTATGTATATGATAATAAGGCTAAATTCTTTTAAAAAATGATACTAAGACTAAATCTACTGCCAATATTAACTAATGCCAAAAACAATAATTATTATGAGTCATATAAAATATATACTAACAATTGAAAAAAAAAATATGAGACCTGAAGATTAAGACTACTGTCTCACTTGCCTAGCAGTCAACACGGCCATGATGATATAAATACACTACATAATATTTCAGTCCACTTATTGTCTACAATTTTGCCTCCTACATTTTCAGTACTTTACTTCAATCTCACTTTCACGTGACTTGTATCGTTTACATTAATCAAAATTTTGGCATATACCTAATGAAGGGCGTGTATAAGAGATATTTTAAATGCAATGTGACACTTGTTGATTAAGTAAAAGTGAAAGATTTGCAATAGTTAGTGATTCATTACAAATTAAAATTGTATGTTTGACATATAAATGAAGAAATAAGGCACCAAAAGAAAAGGAGAAATAATTGCTTCCATGGTAATATATGGAAAGCTAAATTGTGCAGAAGAGATACACATGGAGGATGTGACACAATGGGAAATAAAAGAAACTCAAAGTTAGCAACAATATTTAAACCGTCAATAATTTGTTTTTACTTAATGATCCATTAAACTAATGTGATCCCCACTCACATTGGGATTTTGACATATGATCTAATGAAAGTGAATTTTCTTGTTTACTTGTCTGATTTTAGTGAACCTTTTCTCTGTGCAATATATTTCACTTTTTTCTGTTTTGGGGGCCTCAATAGATTTGAGAACCTCATGCACAGAAATTCGTGCAGGAAGAGAATTATATATCGTACTTTTTCTTTTGTTTTTATTCATGTGTGTGTACAGAAAACGTTGTCTAGCATAAACATGCAGCAAATCAGTGGGCGAGAAGATGGTTTTCCTTCTCACAAAATTCATCTTTGCTGGTACAAATAAAATTGCTTTATTTTTTTATTCATTCAATTCAATTCATTCACTTCAGTTCTCTCAAAATCTTGTGAGGTTCAGCAGCAATTGTTTCGCCTTCCAGTTAAATAAGGAAAAAAGAGGAACAAAAAAAACAGAAGGCTTAATTAGAGGGTCTTTCTGACCACATAGGTGTGGCTCAATGCTTAAGAAGACAAAGTGACAGAACTCTTGGCCCGTGAAGGTTGCACGTGATCATAAAAGACCTGTGAACAATTAGTGTGCCGTTGACACCTTATAGACCCACTCACGTGTATTTATTTTGTTTTGGATTTTGCACAAAATCTTGATTTGTTACATTAATAGAGTTAATTAATTTATGTTTTTTAATGCACAATTTATATGGAGGAATAGCAAACAGGTGAAATGTGATTAATGCACAATTGTAAAAAAAAAATGAGAAGGGGATAGGGATATATAATAAAATCCACATCCTGTTGTGAACTTTTTCTTTGGTTGATTAGTCCTACATGATTAATATTTGTGTCTAGCTCCTATCTATCTACCCTTTAACTTGTCTTTGACAATTTGAACTAATCAAGGAACAATAACGGTATTATTATTATGGGTTTAAGCTATAAAAGCAAAAGAAAATTGGACAAGACTGCTGGAAGATTTGGCTTGAGGCTTCAGTTCAGCCATAGAGTAGTAATTATGAAGGACATGCACAAGCCATGGTTAAAATACAATGGTAGCCACCCTTTAACTGTCGCTTTGTTTGGTCACATGCAATGACTTTGTTTGTGTATGTGGCAAGACAATAGCAGTCTCCAATGCCCCACCAAACCAAAATTCACAAAAAGGAAAACTAACTAATTAATGAAAAATAAAATGGAGGGGAAGGAGAATGAAAATCATAAATGTCTGGCATTATCAAGAATATATTTTAATGCCTCGTATTTGCCTGCACAATTATTATTAGCCTCGAAGTGCTCTCCTTATATAAGCATAGCCGTCACTTGTTTTATTGGCAACGCAAAGAAAAGAAGCACTCTTGTGTTTTGTCTCTCTACCTCTCTCACTACTCTATAGTACTCTCTCAATTTCTGTTCACATTCTACCAAAATGAGTGGCTTGAGTTTCAGGGGCTTCACATACATGCTCCTCATTGCATTTCTCATTTGGTCCTTCAATTTTGAAGCCTGCATTGCAAGAAGAGGCAAGCACTGGAGACAAAGCAGGGATGTCTCAGCTTCTGTGTACAAGAAAAAAGGCAAAAATTATGGCAATGCTCACAACAAGTACCATGGTGGAGGATCAAAATCAAAGCCTCCATCATCACACAAAGGCACACCAACATTACCAAAGCCTCCGCCACAACATAAAAACACTCCCTCACCACCATATCCAACACCACCAAGTGATGATACCCCCACAACTCCACCACCAAAGGCTTACAATGGTGGTGGCCATTCTTCCGCCACCACCTTCAATGTGCTAGATTTTGGAGCCAAGGGAGATGGAAAATCTGATGACACCAAGGTAAACTCTTCCTGAACCTCATTACACTCACTCAGCAAATGGTTTTGATGTACCTTCTGCTAACAAGTTTAACATGCAAGACCAAGAATTTTCAGTTTATCATAGAATTCATTGTTCCTTCTGCTAACAAGTTTAACATTGCAAAGGTATGATGAAATTTACTAGGAAAGTAAAGGGGAGAATATTTTATGATGTTTGACTGTTTGTGGCTATAATTTTTTCTAAAATATTATATTTTAAATTTTCAGTATTCCTATGAGAACTTTTGGGAGTGCACTTTTAGACAGCTTTTAAATTTACTTTTGTGCTCACAGTTTGGCTCATGCAATTACAAAGGTTACAAAAAAGTATAGCGGGGTCAAAATTATAATAATGTAGCAATTACATAAATCTTCAAAACTACAATATTGAGATTAGAATTAAGGTTATTGATTTCAGTTTATAACCCTGCCCATAAATAAGAAGTTAGAATTTTTCTTTTACTAACTTGAAATGATCTGGGTTCAGCTAACCAAGTTAATGGTAATTGGTAAAATATAGGCCATTAGGAGCATAAAGAATTGTTTTCTTCTGTCTTCTCTGTTTGGGATGTTGCTTATGCCATTAAAGAAAGTTTACCGTGACCATAGAGTAAGAGCAAAACAGGTAGTGAAAAATACAGAAAAGTGAAGACCCAAGAACAAGCCAGAGGGGTAGGACCCACTTGAAAAATGATTCTCGTTACGACAGTTAAGTCACACTTTCTACAACAATTTTTAGTTTATAGAACACAAAACGCTGGTAAGCTATGTTTTTCCAAATAGGACAAACCTAGTCTGGAATCAGTGATCTCAGCACCACCTAGTATTTAATATAGTATCTTTTTAACGTATAGAAAACGTATTTTAATTGTGAAGCTATTAAATATGCAAATAAATTATGTTTTTAAATTCAATACATTATATGCACACACATTTAAGTGTTAAAAAATTTATAATATCAATCAATTAGAAATCATCATAAATATAACTTTTAAAGTAATTATGATAAAAATTGATAAATTTGAATAAAAAAATGATAAATTTACTACACATAGCAACTTGTAATTGAATGACAGTAAATAATTCTAATTAAATTGTTATCTTAAGTTGGTACTTGGTATTGTATTTTTTTATTATACTTATTATTTTTTGTGGAAGTTGCCAAGTTGGTACTGTAATAGAAGCATCTGTATATACATTGAAATGCAATGCAGGCATTTCAAGAGGCTTGGGCTGAAGCTTGTAAAATTGAATCATCAACCATGCTCGTCCCAGCAGACTACGCATTCTTTGTAGGGCCCATTTCATTCTCGGGCCCATACTGTAAACCCAGCATCGTTTTCCAGGTAACATATCAAACCCAAAGAGAGAAAGTAGCAGGAATAAACAGAGAGAGAAAGAGAGAAAATAACAGGAAAAAAATGAAAAGAAACTAAATAACATGATAGCCCACAAGTGTGTTCATAAGCCAAATGTGATTTGGCATCAGAAAATAACGTCAACTTTTTTGTCATTCAGGTAAAGACAGAACACATGTCTGTCATTTTCGCATGAATCATTTTACATTTAGTTAAAATTTTAAAATATCAATTAAAATATTTCAGAAAATATTTATAGTTTATTTAAATAAAATATAAATAATAAATAAAATAATAGTATTTTAAATGATAATGAGAATAAATTTAATTTATTTAAAAGAATTTAAATTTTAGAAGTAAAGAAGTTAAAAATAACGCATCATTTTTAAGAGAAAAGAAATTAATAAATTAAGTATTTTCCAGGATAGTTATCTTGTTTTTCGGTGGACAAATTAACATATCGAGATGAATCTTCGAAAATATATTATAATTGTGAAAAAATTATAAAGACATATTGATTAAATAAATAAATAAAATCATGTAAACAATAAAGCAATTGATTAAGTGAACTTCACCAATTTAAAAATTATTTCAGTGAAGTTCATTTGGAATTATTGACAAAGATAAAAAAAATAAAAATAAAATGAGAGGGGGAGAAAGCGACTTGTAATGTGAAACGATAAAAGACAGTTAATCTTTAACCAAGAAATCGTACGTATGATGGAAAAATATGGTTAAATAAGTTTAGCATAAACGACAGGATTACGTGACCAAGGACAAACTCTTCTACACCACCACTTTAAGATAAAGTAAAATAAAATAAACAACCTATTCCTATTATCCTTTATATATTTTCACATATTTACCTCTACACGTGATTGTCCCTGTTCATTATGCATTCTGTAGCAATCGAGAATTCAGTTGAAGTGATGTTAATAAGGTTTATATTTTTGTCAGCTTGATGGCACCATTGTTGCACCAACAAGCCCCAAAGCTTGGGGCAAAGGACTTCTACAGTGGTTGGAATTTTCCAAGTTGGTAGGAATTACCATCCAAGGAAATGGCATCATTGATGGAAGAGGCTCAGTGTGGTGGCAAGATAATCAATATGATGATCCTATAGATGATGAAGAAAAGCTCATTGTCCCTTTAAACCACACAGTAGGGAGCCCAAGTCCCCCACTGCCGGTAATTGTTATTTTTTTCAAGCAACACACTCTTTAATGTACTTTTTTTTAATACTTTTTATTGTTGATTGAAATTAACTATTTGTAGATCTCACTTCTTATTTAACAAATCTTATTCATAATTTTGTAAGTTTTAATAAATTTTAATTATCACGGGCTATGTTGATAGTACTCCTGATTTCCTTATTGCTTAGAGTATCTTACATTGAAATTTTTTTACTCACCTGAGCCTAATTATTTTTATACCTATGTGATTGTACTAGATTCAAAGTGAGATGGGAGGAAAAATGCCATCCGTCAAGCCAACTGTGAGGACCTTTTGAAACCTTTAACAAAACCAATTTGATTCATGTTTGGGAGTTATTATTGGAACATAACGAAGGTGATTTTTATTTTTATTTTTATGCACAGGCATTGCGGTTCTATGGGAGTTTTAATCCAACAGTTACAGGCATTACAATTCAAAATAGTCCACAATGCCACCTCAAGTTTGACAACTGTAATGGGGTCATGGTCCATGATGTGACCATATCATCTCCTGGGGACAGTCCTAACACAGATGGAATTCACCTTCAGAACTCCAAAGATGTGTTGATATACAGCAGCTCTATGGCCTGCGGTAAGTTATGGAATATTTCCATTTCATTTGAACATTCATAGGGCAATGTAGGAGATAGAGACATTAGCTAAAATGAAAATGAAAGTTCAAGACAAGAAGAAAACTAAAAAACAAAGTTCTATGCATTTTCTATGATTCTCAAAATGGCATGGCATTATCTTATCTTATCCACAACCATGTTGGACACATATCAACAAAAGTACCTTCCAATGCCTGCAAGTCATATGCTACATGGCACGTGTCAACCGTAAAATCCACACTGCATCACCCAATTGAATAGTACTCTGTTAGTTCCATAAACAAGAGCTTTTGATTTTGTATTTCTCGCCATCAATCTTGTCTCATTAGAAGTTATAACTTCTGCCCCACATTTCTCGAGTCCTTCGCACCTTAGGCTGGATGAAAATGGCACAACCTGTGGTCCATTATAAGCTGAGCCAAAACTTTGGAGGGGGATGATTGCAAATGGACAAAAAATTAAAGTAAAACACATGATGTAGACTTACTGACATAAATGGTCCAAGTTGGCTCAATATATTTAAATTTCAATTATTTTGCAGGAGATGACTGTATTTCGATACAAACTGGATGCTCGAACATATATGTACACAATGTCAACTGTGGACCAGGGCATGGAATCAGCATTGGAAGTCTAGGAAAGGATAACACCAGAGCCTGTGTCTCCAACATTACTGTCAGGGATGTCAACATGCACAACACAATGAATGGTGTCAGAATCAAAACATGGCAGGTAAAATATGAGTAATGCAATGTCTTTCCCAAGTTACAAGATAAAGTATATGTTTTACGAGTTAACCAGAAAATTTGACTTCAAAATCAGTTTATACCATTAAGTGGTATTAGAATGATTAGCCATTACAATGACAAGATAATCTGTTCTGAATTGGTTGTGAAACTTCTGGGAGCTCAAATGAGTACATTTGAAGTCAATTTTTAACCTTGAACTGCTTTCTACATAATTTTTCAGGTAATGAGAAATTGCAAAACCGAGTAGCTATTCCAAAATGCAGTAAAAATTGTATTTTTCTAGTAGTCTTTAATCCAATTAATTCAACATTTCTGTGTTATCAATGCTAAATATGATTCAATCAGAAGTCCCAAACTTCATTTCCATTCTAAAACTTGATAGAAAATTATGATCTCTTACAAGTTAACATGTATATCTGCAGGGTGGATCAGGTTCTGTACAAGGAGTGCTATTCTCAAACATACAAGTTTCTGAAGTTGAACTCCCAATTGTGATTGATCAATTCTACTGCGACAAAAGAACCTGCAAAAACCAAACGTCAGCTGTGTCTCTTGCCGGAATCAACTATGAAAGGATAAGGGGGACATACACCGTTAAGCCAGTTCACTTTGCCTGCAGTGATAACCTACCTTGTGTAGATGTTTCTCTAACCTCTGTTGAGTTAAAACCAATTCAAGAACAATACCATCTATACAATCCTTTCTGCTGGCAGACTTATGGTGAATTGAAAACTCCAACTGTCCCACCAATTGATTGCCTACAAATTGGGAAGCCAACTAACAATCGGATTCAGACAGATCATGATTTATGTTGATCAGATATGAATTCAAGTGCTTAGCCTGCTAGATAAATATGTATATTGTAAAAATCCTACTATATAGGAAATTTTCTTCATTAGGGTGATACTGATTTATCATTGTGAGAATATACCGGCCCTGCTATTAGCAAGAGGTCGAGAATAGTATAATAGGCAGTCTTCTAGCTGTGGCATATTGCAAGAGTGTGAGATATTATACAAGTTTTAGCATCTATGAATAAAATATCTTTATTTATACAATGTCAGAACTATGGAATTTCAATTAAAGGAAAAGTCAAAAACAACATAATATGCTGCAGTCAGTCAGCATTTTAAGTTGCAGTCTGCAATGCTATTGTGGCTCACAGTTTGAGAGGTTACATTGGCCACATTTGCCTGTAATTTTTCACAAATTAAAACCAAGGCTGCAGTATATAGACAATGAGAAACATATTGTAAAGCAAATAAAAAGTAGCCACGCATAAACACACACACAGATGACATCAAACATAAGTAATGGATAGTGAGGAAAATTCAAAATACTTATTTTCAACTCCTAGGAAGCAAATAAGGTTAGTTGAGATAGATAAGAACTCGGTTTCCTACAAGAAAAGAGGAGGTATCTTTTCTAGTGTAAGATAGAAACTGGTTCAGGTTGAGCACACAAAGAACACACTGTTATTGATGAACAGAAAGAATGCACAATTTCCATGGATATTCAAGAGATCCAGGACTCTCCCTAGCCACAATACTAACTCTCCAATTGGCTAATTACTACTCTCAAGTGTTAACCCCTATTCCTATTTATAGGTAACATGCTTTATTTTTCTAATTATTCTAGCCCTCAACTAACTAACTAACTCCAACTATTCTAGTATCTAACTAATGGGTATCTGTTAGGAGCTAGGAAGAAAAAGCCTGGCTTCAAGGGCCAGTGGCCTCCTTAGAACAGAAAAAGAAGAAAAACAAGCTTTTTTTCATTCCTGCTTTATTACATGATTCTGCTATTTATACTAGTCTGTCTCTAACAGAATTTGGCATTTTGTGCTATTACAGAATCCTAGGAAATCCTAAATTGCAACAATGTGGCCGACAAGGACAGCTCAGCAGCAGAGGACCGTTAGACATAGTCCGCAAGTAGCCAGGTATGGTGACCTTTCTCGTTGATTTCTCCCTTGGTATTGCTGGTTCTGTATTCTTCTTATCATTCCCGCCAACTTCAAAAAGGACCTTGTCCTCAAGGTCGCAGGCTGACTTTAACTAGTCCCAATCCTCCCAAGTGGTGTCGTCCGGAGATAAGCCTTTCCATTGGACCAATACCTGCACTTTCGAGTCTGCACCCGAGGCTTCGCGGCGAGTTCCCATGATGACCAGGGGTGTAACTACTGGATGTATCTCTCAAACTTATCTCTACCAAAAAATTACAATTTAGAGCTGAAAACACATCAAAGATGTGGTTCTTGTTTTTGAAAGATGTGGTTCTTGTTTTTGAAGTAACTCGTACATAAACATATTGCGTCTTGAGTCTTGCCCCCATAATCATTGATCAAAGCACAAGAAGACTCCATGAACCTAAAATTTTGGCCCTCAACAACTTGTAGCCTTTATTTTCATTTTTCAAAAAAGAAGATAGCAAGACAGCATAACAAAAAATAACAATCCCTTATTGATTCCCTCTCACTTTTTATTGCTTTCCAAAAATCAGTTTAAAAATGTTGTGCTACCAGACACCTGCCTTCACTCTGGCACCTCAATCTTATGAAGAAATACATGAAGATGCAAAAGGAAATAAGAACCATAATGGCATGAAGAAAGCAATAATAGAGCCGCAAAGGAAGTCAATTCCATAACAGCATGGAATCCAGAGCAAGAATATCCAACTCTACTTTGTTTCTAGATATTTGAAAATTTACCTGAAAGATTTGTAAAATCACCTCCAAACCCTAAATCTATGGCTATGTCTAGATTGATAGAAAGGGAAAAAAAAATGGAATAGTCGTAGTAAAAGGGTACTGTCACCTATGTCATACTTTGGAAGGAGTTAGGTGAGGAACCTTTTCTGAATTTGTTGAATTTGTGGAAAACGGTATAGTGCCACCTGAAGTCAAAAGTTGTCATTTGTCAGGTCCCTTGTTTTCTGGTTTGCTAAATGCTCATTATGGTTTTATGCTTGGTGAAGTTGGTCAAGGTGAAACATTTTCAATCCCAAACTATTGATTGCCAAGAATTTTGGAGAATCCCTCATGTTGAAATTGAAGACCACTAATTATCAAACATCCCAAAATTGGAAATTTTAACGCAAACATACAATACATATTTATGTTCATAGTGTAAATTTTTTTAAAATGATAAAATAATATAAATAAAGGGAATTAATTAAAAATAAAAGTTAGAGAATATAAATAAGGATATTAATTCTAAGTAGTATTTTAACATGTGTATTTGCACATAATAATAACAATTTATTTTATACAATTAAAATTATAATACATAAATACTTTTATTATAAAATTATAATATAATGAAAGTGTGAGATAAAAAAAATATTATAAAATAAATTATATTTTATATGTATGATAAATATTTTATATTGTGATATAATTTTTTTTAACCATTGATGACTTATTTAAAAATATATTTAAAAAGAGATTAGAAATAAAAATGAAAATAATATATTAAAGAAGATAAGAAATTGAGAATATCCCTAAAATCACTCTAGTTAAAGAAAAATAGCTAAAAAGATCCCGTTAAAGAATTCTTTCTAAAAACAATCTCGTGTTAGATGATTTTTTCTAATTTATATATGTAGAGTGATTTATATAATTAAAGCATATAATTTCCAACAAAATTAAATACATTGATAACATAAATAGTAAACAAAAAAAAAAGAAAATTAAATTGTTTGACTAGAACTTCCAGGACGGTGAGAACATCTATTTTTTTAATGACCTACTAGTCGGTAGATTAAGCAATGTTTTGATTGACCTCTTTCTCTCTCATCCATATTAGTCCGCATTCTTGTTGATATTGGTTGACATTTTTTATTTCTCCTTATGACTGGATTGACACATAATCATGGTCCTTCATATGGTAGTCAATAATTGTGATGACACATGCATGCTAACGAGACTTTGTACACACTTGACATGTAGTCCGATGTGTACACTGGATGTACATATTGCAAGTAATTTATATTGATGTGCTTACATGCAGCAATCACACGTGCACATGTCATGTGTAGCTTTTGAGGCTTCTCATAATCACATGTTCTTTGATCCTGCCTCAGAGGGAATTTTTACATGTGACACCTCTCTCTCGAATTCACCCTTTCTTCAACTTGAAACTCAAATCTTTGGCAGTCAAATTGCTGAACGAAATGAGTGTTATACTTAGTTTCTTCTTCATTGATGAACTTGGCCAGAATCAGTGTGTAAACTTGTCTGGAGGCAATCATTGCATCAGCTTGAGTCCCACGGTCGACGAAATATTTGTTCAAATTCTCATACGTGGCTTTGACCAAGGCATAGATTGAAAAATTTCTCATTTTTTTAGAACCGACTTCACTAGCTCTGCCAAATTAGTGGTCAAGTGTCCCCACTGCTTTCCATCATCCCATGCCAAAGTCCATTGCTCCCAGAATTTGATCATAATGCTATATGGGTTGTCTTATTGTAACAGGTAATAAGGACAAAAGAACTCTGGTTGGGTCATGGCATACCCTGTTGTTTGAAAAAAATGTAAATATGATTGTCAATTTAATTTTAAATAATAAAATAATGTGAATTTAAATTTTAAAAAATATATTACTCATACTCAAGATGCTTTTCCTTTCGTCTTTACTTTTAAATTGTTTTTTGTAATTTTTCCCAATGTGTTGAATGCAGAACACATGCAATGAGTTTTCTGTTGTCCACCAACTATCTGGTTGTTTGTATGCACTTCTGATGGAATCGTACCTATCAAAGATTAGGCATATACCTTATTGTGGTATGATGTGGGTTCTCAAGTTTTGCAAAAAAAAAAAAGTGTCTGTAACATCCCAATTTTTGTAATCTAGTTTAAAAAAAATTGTTATTTATAAATAAATAGAGTTTTAGAAAAATGATGAGATTTTATAAATAAATAAATAAGGAGATATAATTATTAATTAAAATAATGATTTGAGAGAAAATAAAAAGAATATTTCATTTATTTGTTTGGTAGAAAATAAAATAGAGTTTTTTTTATAAAATAAATAAATAAATAAATATAGAGCAAATAATAGGCTAAATACCCTAGGTATAAATAGTTATGTTAAGTCAGGTGCCTCTTTTTGGCCTCATTTTCGTTTTTCTCCGTCTCCTCTCAAAACCCTTTCTTTTTCCCGCAGCCCACCAAACCTATCTCAGAAAAACGATGATCTCGGATACGTTCACCGTTGGATCGTTGTGAAATTTGAGTACCATGTTTGCAACCCAATTTCGAACATTCTCACCGTTGGGAATTTCAAGATCATTTCTGAGCTTAGAGCAAAACCCTTCGCATTGTAGCATTTCAATTTCCCGCAGAAACCCAAAACTGTCTCGGTAAAACTACGATCCCGATTTCGTTAACCATTGGATTTTCATGAAATTTGGATATGTTGTTCGAAATTCAATTGCGCACACTTGCACCGTTGGGATTTTGGGGATAATATTCGTGGAGGGAGAAAAAGGAATCTCATGAAGACAGTACAAGTGGAGGTTTCAATCTCTTCTCCGTCTCTCTGACATTTGGGAATTCTATCGGAGCAGTCGGAGGAATAACTGAAGGAATCTCAGGGAACCGCTATAGATGTTACTATCATTGGCTAAAGACACGTGAGTCCGCTCAGAGGTAAGGGATGAGTTTATCGCAATTGGGGATTAGAATGAACATGTGTAGGGATCCTTAGAGAACTAAATTTGGATTTATTTTGGGATGTTTATTGAATTATAATTTTCTCTTTATGATTATAAATATAATATTATTGTGTTCTATGTACCAATTGATGTCTTGATGAGAATTGATTGATAAACTTGAGTGCTCTTGATGTCTTTGTGTTTAACCCATGAATTTGATTAATTGATTTTGATATAATTGTGAGAAACTATTTCAGGGATTTTACACCCCATGTTGTGATGAGATCTTTTGTATAAATTGTTATGTTGAGGTTATGAAATGATGATTCAAACTGTGAGTATGTGATAAATTGAACATGTGACGGATGATGAAATACATGTGTATTGAGATGAGATGTGTGTATTGAGTTGTGAACTATGAACTGTGCAATCACACAATTGTAAGACCCTTTAAGGGCGACGAATATTGTGATGGGATCCACTGTGGGAACCCGACGAGTTAAAATGATTTTGAAAACAATTGTGTAGATGTGTGTATTGCATAATTCATAGGTAAAGTGTACATGATTCATGAGGTGTGATAACATGTTAAATTGAGATTATACCATTGTGATTGAGATTAAGTGTATGTGATAAATTGAGTATGTATATGATTGAGATATATATGTGCATTGAGTTGTGAACTATGAATTGTACAATCACACGATCATAAGTCCCTTCAAGGGCGACGAGTTAATGCTAAGTCCCTTTTAGGGCGACGAGTTGATGTTAAGTCCCTTTTAGGGCGACGAGTTGATGCTAAGTCTCTTTTTGGGCGACGAGTTAATGATAAGACCCTTAAAGGGCGACGAGTTAAAATGATTTTGAAAACAATTGTGTAGATGTGTGTATTGCATAGTTCATAGGTAAAGTGTACATGATTCATGAGGTGTGATAACATGTTAAATTGAGATTATACCATTGTGATTGGGATTAAGTGTATGTGATAAATTGAGTATGTATATGATTGAGATATATATGTGCATTGAGTTGTGAACTATGAATTGTACAATCACACGATCATAAGTCCCTTCAAGGGCGACGAGTTAATGCTAAGTCCCTTTTAGGGCGACGAGTTGATGTTAAGTCCCTTTTAGGGCGACGAGTTGATGCTAAGTCCCTTTTTGGGCGACGAGTTAATGATAAGACCCTTAAAGGGCGACGAGTTAAAATTATTTTAAGAACAATTGAGGAGTCGTGTGTTTTGTATAGTTCATAGATAGAGTCTGTGTGCTAAAATAATTTTAGGGGTTGGACCTGAATCAGGAGGGAGAGACCCTGACGGACTCTTCGGAGTGTAGGCCTTGGGGGTCACCAGGTTTGAGTGCTCCTTTAAGCCTATGTTGATCCCATATGGTTGGAGCATTCTCGCAAAACATCGTGACCCTGACTGGTCTCCCTATGATCTTACTTAGTGAGAGTGACCTGACAAACCCATTGTGTGGTGTGTCTTGTTATGTACTCCTAAGCGCCCCAGGGTGGTTTTTCACTGACATGGTACCACATTGCATATAGGCTTGAGTCTTAGCATAACTGTCGCATACGCTTGCTCATTGTTTATTATGAAATTGATGTGTTATTATGTCTTGATCGGAGTGTGTGATTCCTGTGTATAATGATTGATGATTGAAAGGTGTGATTGATGGATGAAAAGTGTGATTGATGAATGACAAAGTGATGAAATAATGTGAGATATGCTAAGTAAATTGTATTTGGCTACTATATGTTGTGTTGTTTCTCCCTAGTAGTTAGCAATGTGATAACTCACTCCCGGTTTGCTGTTTGTGTTTGGATCCTGTGATGATCTTGAACCTTGTGTTCGGGGGAGTAGATGAATAGGCGGATGACTATGAAGAACCTCATGCTAGAGGATACGGGAACACCACGCTCTGATAGGATGTGACATTAGGATATAGGTTCTATATTAATTGTATGAGACTTATATGACTTTCTTTGAGTCGAGATGACTTTATTATTTATTTGGACAAGTTTGAATATGATGTAAAAGAAAGTGAATGCGAGCCTTTTACTCATTTGAAAAGCTTGTATTTAAAAATGTTTTAAAAATACTTTTAATTAATATTTGAATTTTTTATTCCTTTATTAATATATATGTGAGGGGTAGAGGGTGTCACAGTGTCAACCATCTGTTGTCTTGCCCTAAACAATGACAAATGCTAATGCAAATATATTATTTGCCCAATCTCGTGCAATTGCTATTAATAGTGTCCCTTTGTATCGTCCATAAAGTCATGTTCCATCGATTTGCACCATGAGTTCATAGAATGCAAATGCATCGATGCATGCCTTAAATGACCAAAAAAGTCAATGGAATATGACCTTGTTTAGAATTGGTTGTCCCAACTCGTCTAGTGCAAGTTTTGGTTGAAGTCTGACAATTATTCCATTGACGAATAGTTGCAATGCTTGCAGATATTTGGGAAGTATGTTGTATGAATCTTCCTAATTACCATATACCTTCTCGAGGGCCCATTGTTTTACTAGGCATGTTTTTCAATATGTAATGGTTTAGCCGAATTCTTGCCTAATGAATGCGATGAATGTTGGAACGATTAGGTGCTCATTTTATTTAACCATTGGAAGGATATTTTGGCATGAGTTTGGAATCCATCTTATTGTGATCTTGTGAAATGGTGGGCATGATGCATATGTGAGGCCCTTCAATCATTCTAATTTCCCAAAGTTTTAAATTTTTTCATTTTGACACTCTAAGTTTCCATTGGCACCCCTCAACTCGACCAGACAAGACCCATGTACCCTTCGCACACCTCTTGTGTTTGAAAGTGACATGGTTCTTAATGTGCCACATTTTTACTGTGTGTTTGAGGTCCTTCAATTGATGGAATCGCTAACCAACATATAGCTCGCCATCATGCGATTCAAATTGTTGTGGTAGGTCCAAAAAATGCCTATAGTAAGGGTTCTCTACCACTTGGTTGTCACCAACATCAATGCAATTTGGATATGGACGATAGACATTTTCAGTTGTCATCGGTTGAAAAAGAAATTGGATGTCATTATCGTCATTTTCATTGATGTTGTTGTCATCATTGATCGTCATAATTTCGTCTTCATTGTTACTGAAGTCACCAACTACTTCATCTGACAACCTGTTTTCACCATGATAGTTGTGTGACATTTCGTTTCTTTGAGATTGAGTAGTTGGTTGGGCATCTAGGTTGGGGGGCTCATTTAAGTTCAAAAGTTGTAGAGCTGTCACATAGTAATCTGATGATCCACTAAGCAGTTGTGTATATGAGCTAATGTGTGCACCAAATTTAGTAGGTTCAAAATGAGGATGTAACAATCATTTTTGGGCATGCATGGTTTTAGGGTGTAAGAACATGGACCTTTGTGTTAGTATGGTAGTTAGTATATTGTGTTTGCTGAATTTGTGGTGATAGATTGGTTGTTTCGACATTAGTGGTAGAAGAAGGTTGTTGTTTGTATTGTACGAGCAACTCAAAGCAACTTATGCATTCATGTCGGTTATAAACATTAAACATGTCGTCAATATCCCCATCGTCATTGACGGTAACAACCTGGTAACTAAACATGCCTAACCTGACAGTTACGAGATGTCGATAAATGACTGTTGTGATGCTTTGACCTCGATTTAGACCCATCTTTTGTTGGATTTTATTTTCAAGGCATTCAAGGTCATGCCTCTCTTCATAGAAACAAGTACATTTTTTTCGCTCTTAAACTCTATGCCAATGTTACAATCGGATACATAGGCATTGTAGTGGACTACAGTAGAGACTGCTTGATTTATGCTTGACATGGTTATACTAAGCTGTGATGTATGTGAATAAGCTATATATTTGATAATGAATCAAAAGTTATCAGGTGAAGGGGTTGATGTGTTATGAAGAATATGTTATGAGTCTAATTTATAAGGTGATGATATGACAATATTGTTCTTATAGATCCAACATTGTTCATCACTCCAACTTTTTTAATGGTCGAGATTGCACCAATAATTTCAACTATAGTACCATGAGTAGTGTTTGTACCACGTCTGCATAGGAATCTTTGATGCATAGTACCATGAACAATGTTTGCTCAATGCCTTGGCAGGATTCCCCATGCATATAGTATTTGCACAGTGTTTCACATAGTAATCTGGCAGGATTCCTGACGCGTACAGTGTTTGCACAATGTCTCGACAGGATTCCAGTTGTGCACAATGTTGGCACGATGATCCGGCAGGACTCTTGATGTGCACAATGTTCACACAGTGTTCCAGCAGGATTCTTGATGTGCACAATGATCCAACGGGATTCTTAACGCGCATTGTTGTTGCACAATGTCTCGGTAGGATTCCTGACGTGCACAATGTTTGCATAATGTCTCGGTAAGATTCCCAATGTGCACAGTGATTCAGTAGGATTCCTGACGCGCACTGTGTTTGCACAGTAAATTGGCAAGATTGTAGACACACATAGTGTTCTCACAGTGATCTAGCAGGATTCTTGACACGCACAGTGTTCATACGGTGATCCGATAGGATTCATAGCATGCATAGTATTCGCACAATGATCTGGTAGGATTCCTGATGCACATAGTGTCTCGACAAAATTTCTGACGCCCATAATGTTTGCACAGTGTCTCGGCAGGGTTCCTGACACGCACAGTGATCCGGTAGGATTCCTGATGCGCACAGTGTTTGCACAGTGATCCAACATGATTCTTGACGCAGACAGTTATTGCGCAGTGTCTTGGCAAGATTCCTAACACACACAGTGTTTGCACTGACACTTCTTCACGTATATAATACTTCTTGATGTCTGTAAATACCCTACACCAACTTATTTAAAATCACAAAATTTTTTTTAACAACTTTCATTGTGCAAAGGGGGAATGAAGCCAACAATGATATAATGGAAACAAGATTATCATAGATCTTCAAAGATACAAAACATGGTGAGTACAAATAAAATTATATTATAACCTTCTATTTGAACACAATTTTTATTGTCGTGGTAATTAAAAATTGTAACTTCGAATTTACAAGGACAACAACCAATAATCATTTCTTATTGCCATTCCATGCCCCCTTCTCATCCTTTAATTGAGTCATTTTTAAGTCATACTGGCTTTGCTGATGTTGCCAAATTATGACGTGTCAAAATTGATCATCATCTAGTCACTGCACTTGTTTAGCAATGGAGACCAAAGATCCACAGTTTTCATCTTCCTGTTGGGGAATGCACAATTACACTCGAGGATGTAGCACTACAACTTGGAAGAAGGGTTGACGGTAGGCCAGTAATGGGTGCAACGTACTATGACTGGGAGGATATGTGTCAACAATATTTGGGTGTGGTTCCGTCAAAGGGAGAAGCACTAGTCGACTTTGCCATTAAAATTTAGTGGCTGCAAGATAATATGCCAATGCTTCCCACAAAACCAATACAACAACAGTTAAAAGCACATTGTAGAGCTTATATTTTATGGCTAATTAGTGGGGTTTTAATGCTAGACAAGGTGGGAAATCGAGTTCATTTGATGTACCTAACTTTGTTGGATAATCTCAAACGAGTTAGGCGCTATAGTTGGGGCTCTGCTTGTCTTGCAATACTATACAAGGAAATGTGTAGGGCCACTGACCCTGAGGCGAAAACCATGGGCGGGTGTGCGTCATTGTTGCAATCTTGGGCATGGTATCACATGCCCTTCATTGCAACAAGAGTTAATCACAACCCAACGTATCCATTGGTTATGAGGTAAGATGAATCTCAAATTCATTGTTATATGATTAGTATAATATCTATTAGTTTAATATTATTCCATATACTAGATGGAGTGGCAGTGGGTTAAGCTTTCACTACTAAAACATTAAGTTTTAACATCGTCCTATTAACACCGGTTATGATAAGAACCAATGTAACGTAATACGCGGTGAATAGGACGATGTTAAAACTTATTTTTTTAGTAGTGTTATATTATTAATTTTTCTTATTCTGTCACTTTTTTATTAATTGTATTAAATTTTTAGTTTTTGTTTTTTATTTATTACAGTTCAAACTAAGAAAATGAGAGGGATCCCTCTCTTCCCCAATAAATATAAAAGGAATGCTAATAAAATTGTTCAATTATGAATGTAATTATTTATAGTTTTAAAAATATAAATAATGAATTATAAAAGGAAAAATATTAATAATTGAAAATTTATAGTCAAATATTTTATAAATAGATAAAGAAATTATCTTCACAATGAAGACCATAAAAAAGATAATTATAATATTTATCTAAAAGTATTATTATCTTCAAAATAAAAATTATAAGTGGATGAAATATTTTTTAAAGATAAAAATATTCTAAATTTAAAATAACATATACAATATTAATAAAAAAAACTAGGGCGGGCAAGCTCCCTCCACACCCATTCACAGATTATATTCTTTCTTCTTTCATAGTATATATAAATTGAATTGTAAACATGATAATAAGGTAGGTCCGTGACGAATTTGACTGTTTTGAAATGAATCCACACAAACATTCCTTCACAAATAAATGTATATAGATCTAGAAATGAATCCAAAATAAGAAACAAGGAGGGAATAGTAAGGGTAAAAGATTAATATGGGTAGAAATGTAATATACATAATATAAAATAAGAGTGATTTAATATATATATATATATATATATATATATATATATATATATATATGTATATATATATATATATGTATGTATATATCAAGTATGAGTATGAGAACACGTGAGTAGGTATATATCGATTTTTGTCCCCGTCTCTCAATTAAAAAAATTAGGTATTATCCATATAAATGTCTATGTTTAGTTAAAGTGAAGATTTTCCGTTAAAGTTAAGATGTGCGGGTCGTAATTATTCAGGTCTAATCTAAACTCTTTTTCTTTAATTATTTATATATTTTTTTAAAAATCATATATTGAGTTATTAATTATATTTTAATTAAAAAAATATAATAATTAATAAAAAAATAACAAATTCAAAAGGTAAGCATTTAAAAATTAAACTAAAATTTTAAAATAAATTCTGTAATTTTAATTTTATTATTTCAGAATTATCATTTAAATATAACACACATTTATATTAATTATTGCATATTAGTTCATTTGAAAATAAAAAAAAACTGTTTTTAATAGTAGAGTTTAACTTTTATAAAATTTTTATAGAATGTTGGTCAAAACAATTATATCTTCAAACAATTAAAATTTATTATTAATATATTTTATTTAATTATTATAAAAATAAAAAATTTATCATACAAAACATTTATACAGACAATGTATATATTATTTATTATAAAAATGTCTAATAAATATTTAATAAGTATATTTTATGAGATATTTGTCACCATTCAATAAATAAATATTAAATCATCATTATATTTTCATGTAATGAATAGTTTTATTTTTATTTTCCTAACGATTCTCAAAATTAGGGATCAATGTTTATTATTATAATACTTAATTTACTGCTTTGAAAAAAAATACTTTAAATATCGTTATCATTTACTGATTTATTAATCCAATCTCTTATTTTTAATAATATACTCAATTTTTTAAAAAATAATTAATATTTTTTATTTTATAAAAATGATGAATACAAAATATTATCATTATGTAATTTTATTTTTATTTTTATTTAATTTATTGAACATAATTCTAAAAGACACAAGCTTTTGTGCCTATGGTCTTGAATTGTAAACAACCCGAGACTCCTGAACATGTGCCATCTGGAACCTAATTGGGACACATTTGGTGGTTCTGCTTTTTCTATCTTGGTCTTTATTACCAAAGAAAAATCTGCACTCCTCTAATTCTCTCTATTTTGTATATTCCGTTTCCAACACTCTCGCACCTTCTCTACTACCTAAATCATGCTAAATCGTGCTGTTAACATTGGTTATTTGAAAATCAATGTCGTTTAAGCACTTACAACATCGGTTTTCAAATAACCGATGTTGATGTTTTTAAATAACTTCTCGCGGCGAACCCTTTCTCGGCCACGAAAGTCATTCTCTCTCTCTCTCAACTCTCTCTAAACCCTTGAAGTACAAGTGCATTGGAGACAAAGGGGCCACCTTGTGTGGGTCTCTCGCTAGAGACAAAGGGGTCGCTATCGGTTGCATGCGCCACCGTATCAGAAACGGAAGACGCGTACACGCGTGAGCTAGAAACGGTTGGAGAAGCAAAAAAAAAAGCGTCAGAAAATGTTGCGCCACCTTGCTTGCTCTCTCGCGGAAGACAAAGGCTCGGTAGGGTACATAATTTTGTTGTTATCTCTACCCACTTTAATAAATAACTTGGAATGTGAGGCTGGTAAGAGTTTTGGTATGCTTCGATTAACTTCATTGATGTGGTAAGTGGAGTATGCACTCAAGGTGTTTGTTTAAATGACTGATTCATTGATGATCGTTAGTTTGGTTCAGTATAGATGCTCGTTAGTTTAGTTTTTCTTTCCCCCTTCTGTTTCTTAGTATCGGTACATGCTTCTCTTCTTACCTTAACCCTAACTACACTATTTTTTTTTTCTTTTTTGCTCTTTTGGGTCGATTCTAGGTTTCTCTGGTCGTGTACTTGCAGTGTGCAAATGGGTTTGTTTTTATAAGGCTTGAATGCTAAATGGGTAGGGAAAAATCGTAAGTTTTGTTCCCTCATATCATCTATGTCTGTTGTGAAATAAATGACTTTTTTATTTCATGAGATTGCATGAAATGGCTAAATCATTTGAAAAAGAAAGTGTTATTGTGGCAATATGTGAAAATAGAAAACCAAAGCATATATATCATGTCTATTCAGTATTCACTATTACTTTTGTTCACCTTTTTAATTCATTTATTATGTTACAATTTTTCTCTATTTCCATTAGTTGAATTTACTTTATAAGATCACCCTTGAAGCACAATTGTGACCCCCCCCCCCAATTCAAAAAACTCCATTCGTTTACTTTATAATAGAAAACAAATGTTGTTAGTGCCAGTTAACATCGATTTTTTAAAAAACTGATGTTAACTGTGGAGGTTAACATCGATTTTTTTAAAAAACCGATGTTGATATATAGATTTATAACTTTCTTTTTTGATAATTCTTATCATATAACATCGGCTATTTAAATAATCGATGTTGTATTTATTCGTTAACATCAGTTTTGGAAAACCAATGTTAACGATAATACTTTCAACATTGCTACTTTTAACATCGGTTAATAATCTATGTTGAAAGTCTTAAATAACCGATGTAAAAACCTCATTTTCTAGTAGTGTTTACTGACACACCACATGGAGATGTCGTCGGTTATAGAATAAGCTTAGACAACATGACCCCTGAACATGTAATAAATATTAAACTATTGATTACGTAAAAATTTCGTTGAGGTTTGTGTTTTTAATAATTAATTAATTATTCAAATGTATTATTTCAGTTCTTGTGGAATCCATATCTCTAATTTTTGGAGCTTATTGAGTCAAGAGCTTTCAAAGACTCCTCCATATGGTCAACCTGCACCACACTAATTTGTTTCTCAATAGTAAAATGACAATAAGTGGATATAGTTAAACTTTAATTCTGGCTACAACAAAGCATACCAGATCCCTAAAAAAACATGGACAAACTTTACAAAATCGACATGCGTGGTCGAACTGACACAAGTTGGGCTGAAAAAACATGCAAAGTGGATAGGGTATTGGCAACAATGTCAATCAATGGTTTTAGAGGGACAACCAATTATAGGACATGCAAAGCTTTTTGAAGAATACCTGGCATGGTATCGAAGTAATTCTGTTATTTTTTTATGTATGCAATCGCCAACTGGAGCGTCAATAAATGTAGAATTTGGTCAATCCTCATGGCCAACAAACATGATGCAAACAAAATCTAATCCTATATACACACCAATTCCCCCCGAACACGGATTACGTTCCACCTTGTCCTTCGAACATGGACTATACTCCACCAATTGTCTAACCTGATGAATTCATGACAAGGCAAAAAAGATATATCGTGTAACAATTTTATCAAGAAATTTATAGTAAAAATAAAAAAAACTATGTTATCGACACTTAAAACAATGTTTAAGTGACCATGTTTTGCAATTTATAAAATTTATCTCCAATATATTAAAAATATCTATGGCAAATTTATTTCATATTTTTCACGTCAAAGAATAAAAAATATATATATCATGTAACAGTTTCATCAAGAAAGACCTCAAATGAATAGTAAAAAAAAACCTATGTCATCGACACTTAAAAGAATGTTTAAGTGGTCATGTTATGCAATTTACAAAATTTATCTCCAATATATTAAAATATCTATGACAAATTTATTTCATGGTTTTCACATCAAAGAATCTAAAAAAGTATATTGTGTAACACTTTTATCAAGAATGACCTCAAATTAGTAGTAATAAAAAAAAACTATGTTTTCGACCCTTAAAACAATGTTTAAGTGATCATGTTATACAATTTATAAAATTTGTCTCCAATACATTAAAAATATCTGTGACAAATTTATTTCATAGTTTTCACGTCAAAGAATCTAAAAACCTTGTGCGAACGATTCAAACTATTTTTTTTATTATTACTGCTCAACACAATGACCCTTACCACATCTCGAGGCCATGTGCTGGACAAGCTCACATGTCATTTACCAGTGCATGTGACTGCACAGTGAACACCTAAACGCAACTGAGAAATTCTATAAATACCACTACTAGCTGAAGACATTCGTATCACTTTCAAATATTCATCTGAACCCTTATCACTATATGTCACCTAACTGCATGTTTTTGTTTACTACAACTGTTAAATGTGCAACACTAATTAGGGCACCACCTTCATTAGTAACAATACAAAAACTTTCATGGTCAACAAGGCCATATCCAACATCTACTCTTTTGATACCTCATGGTCAACTTTCATGGTTGAACTTGTTTAACAAAAAATAAACATTAAACCACACCAACATATCCAACATCTACTCTTTTTGATACCTCATATTTGAGCCAGGACAACCACATATGTACACATGTTTTATTATGGGAAATGATCTTGATGTTCGACAAATGTTCAACATTTTTTACAACAACCCAACACTACCATTTGTGGAGTTATTTGCCATTATTTTTAACAATAATAACCCACCAAATAACCAACATGATTCAACCTCCAATCTTGAGGACCTATTAGATGAATATGAGAGCAGTGCAGATTGTTGAGTGAAAGACCATGGTAATGATAGTGACTCTAGGCCGGAAGGATGTAACATGTCTCCTTCCCACAAACCAATATTCAAACAAGTTTGGTAATATGAGAATGATCCATGTGTTAGTTGTTTCTGCTTTGTGCTTTTCCTGTGGTGTGCTATGTCGGTGTTCAGTGCTTTAACATCATGTCGTTGTGAGTTTGCATTGCCTACTACATTCCGTTGTTGTTGTTTGTAGTACTTATTTTACATAATGAAATAAATCATTTGTTTCAATTTATGTTAACAACAAAAATAAAATAAATGACAACTCCCTAAAACACAGACACTTGAAATTTATAAGTTTGTGCAAATTAATCATGTTTCTATTATTTACAGAAATCTAACATTGAATTGACAACTCACAATTTAAATGTAAGTCTAAAAGTAATAATGCACATCTAGTATACCATGTACCAGAGTAAAATGACATTCGCAATTGGCAACACTTTGCAATTTACCTAAGTCTCTGAAAAAAAAAATAGATGTTTCACCAACAAAACTGACATTGAATTGATAACTCATAATTTAAATTTAAGTCTAAAAGTAATAATGGACGTCTAGTGCACCATGTACTAGAGTAAAATGATATTCTAAATTGACAACCCTTTGCAATTTACCCAAGTCTCTAAAAAAACAATAAATGATTCACCAACAAAACTGACATTTAATTGACAATAATGGAATGGTACACCAGGTAGTAGAGTAAAATCACAGTTGAAATTGACAACACTATGCACTATATCGATAAAAGCAAAATTAGAATAATGACATGTCTCAATCAACATTGGATTCCAAATAAGCCTCTACCAGAAAGATAATTCTAACCTTAAGAGATTCCAATACACATCAATGGGGAAAATATTCAAACAACTATAAATAACACCAAACACCCTCAATACAACCACACACTTCCACACAACATACCTTCACAAACCAAATTCAATCTCAATATTATGACATTCTTGGAAAAAACAAGCACTCAGACCATTGGTAACTCGAAATTAGCATTCATTTTTCCAAATGGATCAATCAAACACAACCAAATTGGTGTTTATTTTCAATGTCCTACTCTAATACCAATTTGAGTTCCTAATGAGTGTTCTTTTGAGACACTCAAGAGTAGAATGCACAACACCTTTTAGCTAATCAATGACCAATTTGTGCATAAAATCTACTACTGACAGTCATCCATAGATGCAGGTCACCAATCTTTTTTTCATTCTCAGAAATTGAAAAATGATGATGATGTTTGCACAATGTTAATGTGTAATGAGCAATACCATTTTGTTGGCCCTATAGAATTATTATGTACCATCAATATAACACCCGATGGTATACTCAACCTACTTCGATCCACCATCAGTCTTACCCATGATGCAATGTTGTATTACAATGGCAAGTGGAAGGCACCACGACAAGGTAGTTTTTTGGGTTAATCTTTCACTAAAACAAACCCAATAAGATTTGAAATTCGTTTGCGATGCAACATTGAAACACTCAAGGATGTCATCAAGCAAGTTGCGCCTCTAGGGGCTCTCTCTAATGGAATTCACGAATCATAGGTGGTCAAACAACTGTTCTTTCGACAGACAGACCATGCAAAATATTCAAAAAAATTAATCAAATATGAAATAACAGAGTTAAAAAATGATGAAAACATGTTAAAGGTGCCAACATGTTGCGATAACCGATTCAGATGTTGCACATGATGAACAACTCACTAGAATGATTCAAATGGAAGAAGACATATCCACTGCACAACATCTTGCAAACTATGATTAGTTTCGTCATTTTTGTGTTTTAATTGTTATTGTTAGTACGTTCCATTATTTTCATTTTATTATGTTCTGTTTATTATGTTTGTCTCTTTGTATCTCATCACAATTACCGTAGTGTTCTAATTTCTATGTATAATATAACTGAGATGTACTAACTATTTATTCGTTGTGTTTTTAATCAATTTATTTTTTTAATCATTTCCCATTTTTTAATTTATTTTAAGAGTGCTAATTAATTTTTCTCATTTGTAATTAATGTACACAAGGAAAAGAAACCGCCAATGAAACAAAAATTGAACCTTAGAACAATTCACAACATGTTCAAGTGTCTTAACTTTGCAATTTATTTAAGTACCTATATGGTAATTAAAAAATTATATCATAATTTAATCTAATTATTTTCATGTCAAGGAATCCAATGAAACAAAAATCAAAGCTTAGGAAAATCCACAACATCTTTATAATCGTAGTAGGAAAACAAAAAAAAAATTAATTTTAACCACTTAAATAAAAGTCCAATTGCGTTAGTTTTACAAATTATTTAAGTATCATTGTGAAAAAAATATATGATAAATTAAACAAATATAAATATTAATTTGTGTTAAATTATAGTTTTTTATATTATACATTTTAATAAAATTATTAAAAAATGGCATAAAAGGAAAAGAAAACATTTTTTTTTATTATTATGTGCAAATACACATGTTAAAATACTACTTAGAATTAATTTTTCCTTAATTATATTCTATATTTTTATTATTATGAATTTATTCCCTTTATATATATTATTTTATTATATTAAAAAATATACTTTTCTTAAAAAGAACAGTTAAGAATTCGGGTTTGGGGGACCCAAGTTCTTTACTTGGCTTTGCAGAATTTTTGAAATATCAATTTAAATTCGGGTCCCCTAACCCAAATTTACATTTTGAACTGTAAACACGTATGTTTCTGTTAATAATAAATGCACATGTATGTTTATGTATATATTATATATTTTTGTATGTTTATGTGAAAATTTCCTCAAAATTGTACACCTGACTACATTCACTCAACAAACATGATTAGTAACATTAGTAACATGGTTGATTTTGTTTTAGAAGTACTTAATTATTACTAGGGTAAATAGTCGTTTTCGTTCCTGGAAGTGTAGGACAATGATAAATTCGTTCCTAAAAGATGAAAAATTAAATTTTAGTCCATAAAAGTGACAAAAATGTGACAAATCCATCCCACTGTTAACTTTCTTTTGTTAGTGTTAATAGATCCACCTATGTGACACATAGGGATGAAAATGTCACAAAAATGTTGTCACATCGCTGCTGAGTGTGTTGGACTAATTTCCATTAAGTTTTGAATGGACTAATTTGTCAGTAAAGATTTCTTTACGGCACCCATTATTCTTAGGAGAAAAGAAGCACCTAACCATCGACATCCTAGAAGTTAAAGCTTGTTCCAAATCCCTTCAATTCAATCTCTTTTACCGCTTTTGAATTCGTTTCACTTCCTAAGCAATCCTAAACAACTTTGAACATAGATCAAATATTTTTTTTTTAATTTCACAATCAATTGCATTGAAAGTACAAGTATGACATTACAAACACACTAGTAATTCAGTAGCTATCACATTGAATCAAATGTTAGCCATAATCAACGGGAAGGCGTAGAACAAGAGATAAGACCCTTTCCGAACAAATATGAAAACTGAAAATAAAAACACCTAAGCTATGAAGCACCGACACAGACACGGACACGTGGACACCTGTAATGTTGAAAATGTAGGACACGAACACAACTATATATATATATATAATTAAATAAAATAAAATTACATAAAATTAAATATGAGCGATATGCATAAAAGATCTAAATTGAAAATCAAGATTTATATATTCATCATCATCTCAAAAAAACTTTTCCTATGATAATGAGTCACAAAAAATACTAAGAGACCTCATTATACAATTTGTACACTTTGTTTCTTTACAAAAAAAAAATTATAAAGCAAGATGATGAATTAGAAACTTCAAGTCTTCAAGAATTCTACAAACTAGCAATCATCATTGAAAAAGACACCCTCTAACTCTGGTTCATCTAAAGACAAATTAGAAATTTCAAGAATACCACAATCATTAAGTAACCCAAAATCATCTCCAGCTACATCTCACATTTTAGTTTCCTCTTGATGATATTGTGGAGTATTCCTTGAGAGAAGTCGTAGGTTGCTATGAACAAATACTAAATCTTCAGCTCTAAGTGGTGTCATCTTGTTTCTCTTTAAAGAATGAATAAATGAATATGTACTCCAATTTCTTTCACAACAAGAAGATGAACAAGGTTGCGCAAGTAGCATAAGGGCAACCTTTTGAAGTATTGGAGCATTAATGCCATGAACTAGCCACCAAGCTTTTGGATCCATTTGACCTCTATCATTTAAAGAATCAAGATCATCAAAACCTTCTCTTCCATCCGAGAAGTTGGCAAACTCAATATTCACTTTCCTCCTTACATCCACATCAAGAAAGAACCTCTTGAAGCATTTTAATCTTTCACGAATGAATTCCATGTCTTGATGTGGAGGAACTCGATTAGAATCTTCACTTAGCCATTCATGACTATAATATCTACAATTAAAAAAAATATATACATGATTAAAATTTATGTAACTCTAAAAAAAATGTAAGTAAAAAAGTATAGAGTCAATTACCTAGGATTTAAAGAATGAGCTAAACAATGGATATGAGTGCTACTCTTAGTCCAACGGTCAATTAATATGGAGTGCACTACCTCATAAAAGGTTGATCCTTTACTCTCCTCCTTTCTCTCATACTGATATATGGCATTCTTCTACTTTTCAATCATTGAATCCCACATCTCATATACTAGATGGAGAGATGAAGCTTCCGTATCCATTCTTCTAAGAACATCATAGATAGTGCTAGTGAAAGAAAGAATATAATCAACATTATCCCACCATTTATCATCCAACAAAGTATCTTTCACAAATTTAGCCTTTGCAACATCATCTTCCCTATAAGAAGACCATTGGTCACTAATGACCATCTCTTGGAGTCCTTTCTTCAATTGCTTGAATCTCTTGAGTATTACAATAGTGGAGGCAAATCTTGTTGGAGCAATGGATAGTCTCATAGAGTGACTCATTACAAAGTTTTTCACAAACATTGCATCACCTGTAATTTGGGTGATCCAAGAACATTCTTCATAAGTAACATTGTTTTTTTTCTGTATTCTTGGCTGCACATATGTTCTTCAAAGCAAGATTTAATGTATGGACAACACATGGAGTCTAATAGATGGAAGGAAACTCAACCTCAATTATTAAACCTGCTGCTTTACAAATGGCTGCATTATCCGTCACTATTTGCACAACATTTGAGTGCCCAACCTCCATAATTACCTCCCTCATATGTTTGGCAATGAAATCCTTGTCTTTGATCTCATTTGAACAATCAATGGCCTTCAAAAACATAGGTCCACTCTCCGTGACAACCATGAAATTAATAAGAGATCTTCTTTGCGGGTCACTCCATCCATCACTAACAATGCTCACACCCTTCTGGCTCCATGCATTTTTAATTGGTTGTAACAAATTCTCCACATGTCTTCTATCATTTTGAAGTAATGTTGTCCTTAATTTATTATAACCTAGAGGTTGGTAACCATTGATCTGATTGTTGGCAGCATAGGCAAATGCCTTCCTATAATGAGGATTTCTTGCTAAATGAAAAGGCAGCCCCGAAGAGTAAAACATCCTAGCAATTTGATGATCAAGTGTCTCTCTAGCTTTCAAATTAAAGGCATTTTCTACAGATGATGTCTTTCATCTTCAACAAACTCTAAAACATCCTAGCAATTTCATGATCAAGTGTCTCTTTCTACCTTTTGACAAACTCTAACTCCCTTTGCCGTCATCTTCAACAAGTGTGCCCCCACTCTAGTGTAAGACCCATTAAAGGTAAAATCACAAATATTGCATTTTATCTCATAATTTCCACCACCACCTACACTTTTTATCTTTGTAACATAGGTCCATAAAGGTTTGGTATCATCATCTTGTTCTTTAGCTTGACTAGGACTAGAGGCACTAATCTCTACAACAATTTAAAAAAATAAAAAATGAATGTAAACAATTTCAAAGTAAAAAACAAACAACAAAAAGAAATTTCTAATCAATGTTGTTCTTGTCTTATTGGCCATGTTGTAGCTTAATTTTATTCAAAATAATTTTAGTTTTTGTAAATTATTTTTTTTTATTTTTTGTTTTTTAAAAAATTTAGATACCTTTTTTAGAAAATATTTTTTTAAGAATAAATAGGAAAATAAAGAAACATTTAAATTCATAGAGTTACTACATTCAAATTACTTTTTATATTTTTTGAACAGCACAAAGAAAGAGAAAGAGTTAACACATAAAATAAAGAAGCAGCAGATAAAAAAGAAAGAAAGAGAAATTTGCTTTTTACAATAAAATAAAGAAGTGGGGTACATGCAACAATCAGCGGATAACAATTAACAACACAAAGAAAGCCAATGGATAACAACACAAATATAGAGAAAGAGAGAGAATGTGTAAAAAGTTTAAAGCCATTTGAACAAAGTGGAACCACACTAAACACAGACAAATCAGAGGTGAGGGACCCAAGGCACATCGTCATCAACCTTTCAAAGGCAGCGAGAAAAACCAGAGGCAGCGAGAAAAACCAGAGAAGAAATAGGGAGCAAGGGCCTACCTACGCGGGGAAGGAAACGGACGTGGCACTGTGCAACAATGGAGGCGCTTGCGGGAACAGCAAGGAGAAGACGTAGAAGAGCTATTCTTTTGGTAAGCATTTTTAAATAAATAATAAAAATACCTAAGGCTTGTTGGGCTGCGACGCGTGTGTCTACTTGGTGGGAGGCGTCCAACCGCGTGTGTTTTACTGTTCAACAGTGTCCGGTGACGGCGGAGATGGCGGAGGCAACGGACACCCCGTCGCACCGGAGTCATACCCGCATGTGTGTCTGGTGCGAGTCCGACCCGGGACACGTCGATGATGAGCCACGTCTGTGCTTCTTAGCACCTAAGCCTCTTTTGTTAATAAAGAGCTCCTTCATGGAGTCGAGCCTGTAAAGGACAGTGGTTGGGTTGTCTCTGAAGGGGATGGCAGCAATGTCGTTGATGAGTACGAGGTTGGCGAGGTAGCTACAAGCGTAGTTGAGAGGGGAGTCGAGGGCTGAGTGGATGGAAGTGGAGATGAAGCCAAATATGACATCATCTTCAAAGGGGGTAGATTTGGAATTTTAGGTAGGGGAAGGAGGTGGAGAGGTTGTGGTTTAGGAGGAGGCTCGGGAGGCGACAGTGACAAGGTGGAAGATAATGTTTTCGGGGGTGGGAGGAGTGTTGGAGGACAAAGAGGATGATGACCATGAAAGGAGGCTTGCTGTCAAAGGAGAAGGTTGCTGTCAAAATATATTTGCCGACAAATCAGTGCATTCAAAATTTATTGACATATTAGCCGAGCATTCAGTATTTTCATGAAATTTTCATCCTTAGGTGCCACATTCATAGATCCATTACCCTTAAGGAAGAAAGTTAATGATGAAATATATTTGTTGTACTTTTGTTTCTTTCAAAAGTTAAAATTTAATTTTTCATGTTTTAGAAACAAATTTGTTATCATCTTATACTTTTAAGGACGAAAATAATTATTTATTCTTACTATTATTAGAAATTTTGATAATCTTATAACATTATTAGCCTCTTCTAAGATCAAGTCAATCAGCATTAGACAATTTAATAACCTCTTTCACTATTGATTACCTGTAGATAATTGATTCAATAAAGTTCATTTATTCTTAGAGGCATCTTCAATGTGTTTATATAAATAATCTAATTTATGTCGCTAAATCACGATTTTCTTGTCGTGAAGGTATGTTCATCTATTTTTCTTCCATTTCATTACCTTCTCAATCAACTTAAATATGTCGGAAAAATTCTCATGTGTGTGTGTAAGTAATTAAATCCTTGTGTTGTAGCTATATGTGTGTGTAAGTTATGCAACTGATAGTCATTGCTTTAATGTTTATGTCTGAAACTTATTCATAGGCGAGTATTTCCATGGCAAGCATGGAAGATTAACATATGGAGTTGATTTGAGCAAGGTACGTTGACTTGGTGTATTTCAGGTAGCTGAACCAGTAAAGTTGTTAACCCTTGCTAACTTATCAGGCTTTTCTTCTTTTGGTTATTTCTAATTCAATAGGTCTGGTTTTATTGTTGTACATGATATTTTCTCTATGACTTTCTTCATGCCTCTGACAATTACCAATTTCATTGATGTTTTCTTAAAAAAACTCATTTGGTTGATCTATGGTTTACAAGTATTTTGCACTTAACATCGTTATAATGCCACTTCTTAATTGTTGTGTTGTCACTTCTTGGTGTACTGTATTGGGGAAGTGAATACAAAGTTTTCTTAGTAATGTTTTAACTTAAGGATGGTTATAGATTTGGGATAAGTTGTAAGAGTCATTTAGTCATTGAAATTGGTTGTACTATGATAAGGCATAGTTATTTCTACCAAGAAAAAATGTCAATTAAGAAAATAACCAATTAGCATTTGCTTTAGTTATTTCTTCCAATCAACACTAAGAATGCTAGATTGCTTGAGATATTTGTGAGCAAGGGTGTGTAAAAAAATTGGGCCGAGATGAATCGGATTGTAACCAACTCGGCCCAACCCAATTTTGTGTCCAAACGAGGTTGCAACAAAAACCTGTCCTAATTTAAAAAGAGTTTGGGTTTGACCTACCCTGTATCTCCATAGGCAACAAGTGACCCGAATTGCACTCTCTCGTGTGCCCTGGCCTGTTGTTGTCAACTGCATCTCCTCTCTTCTTAGCTCTCGCATTTGCTGTCACAACTCTTGACTCAATCTATCGTAGACTCGCATTTTGTAGACTCATGCGCTCTTGGTTTCGTTCGCGTTTGGCTTTGTTTGTTGACTCATTGTCTCAAGTAATTTCGAATATCCTTTTTCATTTTTTTTCTTGTGATTTTGTGATTTCTATTTTTTGAAGACCCTTTTGAGTTTTGCTTAATCTGTGCTTGAACTTAAGTCTTAGAGGGTTTGTGTGTGTTGGCAAAGTGTGACGAAGAAGTGAAAGGAACAAATCTACTTTACTGGGGAATGTTTATGTTCAAATCTTTATAAAATTAATCTGTTTCATGACCATATTAGAGGTCTTGCTGAATATTTTTTCTATTTTTTGAACTTATGGGTGTTGTAGTAATGCATTGGTGGAAACTCTAGAGCTGATATATTCAAGCAACATGGTGAGACTTTCTTTCGTAATAAGGAGGTCAGTTGGAAAGCATTATGATTTTAGTTGTTATACTCTTTAGTGTTAGAGAGTGTGTTTAGTTGTATTGAAATTCTAGATTTTCCTGTTTGTTTAATCTCATCCAGCATCTTCATTGTCATCTATCTTCATATTATCTTATATTATAAGCAGCAGCGGTGCTAGATTGTTTTAATTGGATTGGCCACATAGGAAAAATAGGCTTGCATATTTTTTTAGTCCTTGAAAATATGAATTTTCATTTTAGTCCCTTTATTTGTTTTTAATTCTTACATTTAGCAATGTGTTTTTGGTCCTTTATTAGAGACTAAAAGCACATAATTTTAAACCAATTGAGATCAGATTTGGTGGAAGGGGCTAGTCATCCTCAAAGTAGCAATTCAAGTAATTATTATCAGTGTCTTTGATGGCCAGACATGTCTGTAATTGTTGCATGACACTTCCTTGATTTTATAGACTAGGTAAAAGTCACTAATTCACGTGTCATAAGCATACTAGGACTTAGTTGACTCTGGTAGATAACTTTTACTATGGATATATTGGTAAAATTTTATGAGGTATGATTAGCATCGACATGCAGTTGTTAATATATATATATATATATATATATATATATATATATATATATATATATATATATATCTAATTTTTTTAATTTCCTTAATGTTGAATTGTCTGAAAAATGTGATGTCTACTCTATTGCTTTGGAATTGTGACACTAGAAACATCTGCCAATGCCATCTAGTCAAAACAAAATGGATAATGATGCTCAAGGTTATTTTCCCATATGAATTGAACCTGAATATTACCTCTACATTTCTCTCCATCATGAAATTAAATTTTTTTTCTTCATATTTTGGTAGCTTCATATGCAATTGCATTTGACTTTCATGCCTATAGTAATTAGGTTTAGAAAATTCTAGTGTACACAAGGGGAAATCATTTCTATTTGCTAAAGCGCGCTAGTGTTTGAAGTGTTTCTCTTGGCATTCATAGTATTGCTCCATACAAGTTAAAGGGCATCGAGAGGGCATCAGAACTTTCAGTTTGCTGGAACAACAAAGTCAATAATACTGGTAAATACCTATTGTGGGTTTTTTTTTTTTGAATAACTAGCTGGACCAAAACACTTTTGCATTAGCATTGCCATTGTTTGTGTGATACCGCCTCTCATAATGCATTAAGAGGAGATTAAGGAAGCCAATTTTGATTTCTTGCTTCCATTTTTATTTCTTTTATTAAAATGAAGAAGTATTACTTGTAGATGAGGTTACATATATAATTATGCTTATGGTGCTTATTATAGATCTTGTTTTGTTTGTTGTTATTTATCAACATGGAAATATGGTGGCAACTCATATAATTATGCTTATGATTCATTGTAAAAACAAACAATTTTTTTTTAAATTTGCAAAAAAAACATTGGTTGATCTAAAATCGATGTAGAAAGTGTCTTTACAACATCAGTTTAGGCTAAAACCGATGTTATAAAAGCACTCAACATTGGTTTTGTCAAAAACCAATGTTGTAAAGACATTTTCTACATCGGATCTTCAGAATCGGTGTAGAAAGTGTTTCAGGATTTTTTTGCCACATTTCTACATCAGTTTTAGCCATAGTCAATGTAGATAATGATTTTCAACATCGATTTTAAAATCGATGTTGAAAATGCCTACTTTCAACGACAGTCGTTTCAACATCAGTTTTAGAACAAATGTTGAAACTCTTCTAAAATTGATGTTGAAGCCCTTTTATGTAGTAGTGGAATAAAGAAACTTCATTATCCTGTGGCTTAAGCTTTTGTCTTCAAAATTAATCCAATCTCATGAACATTCCTGATATCCAAATGGTCATGTTTATGTATCTAATTCCATTAATTGAATGTCTATTTGTAGCTTACATATAACATACAACTTTGTCAGAGGTGCTTACTCATACTGGACTTTGGAACTCCATGACCTAGTTGCTACATTTTCAGGCAAGACTTTTAACATTTTTTTCCTGTTTATTTTCAGCTGAGATAAGCAAGTTTTTACTATAATATGGGGATGACTTGTCAATATATTAAGCATGTTTTATTATAATTCTGTATCAATTATTGATCTTCATTGGGTTAAGTTTAGTAACCTAGGAATTCTTTTAATTAGGATGAAGTGAGGAACACTATTAAGGCGGTAAATAATATACTTGTGTTCTTTTCAAATGTAGAATCACTGGATCGTCTAAATGGATGAACATGATTGTGACACCTTCTACCTCACACACATATATGTAAGAAATGAAATGTAAATGCGGAACTAATTAAAAGTTCATCAAACACATAGTATATAAAAACATTTTTAAGGATAAAAGGTTCACATTCACTTCTCAAGTTTCAAAATAGAATTAGCTCAAATAAGAAAATCGAATTGTCTCGGCTCAAAACACGACAGACCAAGTTTATGAAAAGAAATTCAACAAATAACGAAAATCATAAAACAACTACACTGTTCATGGAATATAACATGTGAAATAAAAGCCCCATGGCCTAATGTCACATCTATCAGAGCATTTCCTTGAGAAAGACTAAACCTTTCCACTGCTAATTATGAGTATATTTTGGGATTAAATTATATAGAAATTTATAATTTTTCTCTCCTAATTTTTTCTTTTTGAGCAAATAATTGTTAAATTAACATCATTTAAGTTTTTGTCCAGAGAATCTTAAAAGTGACGAATTTATGATGCTTAGTGAATAAAATAAAGCCCAGGAAAGCGAGCTAATTAATGAAAGCAAAGCTAATTAAGATAAACAAGCTAATTGAGTAAAACATGGCTAATTAAGGAAAGACAACTAATTGAGGAAAAAGGCTAATTATGGAAAGAAGACTAGTTGAAGAAAGTATGACTAATTAAGGAAAGAAGAATAATTAAGGAAAGATCGACTAATTAAGGAAAGTAAAGGCGGGCTAAGTGCAAGAAGTCCGCTAATTTGCACCTATAAAAGAAGAAGAGAGAAGAAGGAAAAGACATACAAAAATTCCAATAGAATACAATTCCTTATAGAAGAAAAAAGCTAAAAGAAGGAGAAGCAAGCATTGAGAGTCATTTCTTCCTTCCATTCCCTTTCTTATCTTTTTTCCTTTTACTAAATATTTTCCTCTTGCAATTGTAAAATCTCCACAACAATGAGAGGCTAAACCCCCTTTGTTGTAAACTTGAGAACCAACTATTCTTGATATAATTTCTCTTCTTATCTATTTATGAATATTGCATTTGCATTATCTTTTTCCGTGCTTAATATTATTGTTTGTGGCTTGATCACCCATTTGCATGGTAAGTTTTAGAGGTAGCGTTGAAAAATGTTATTTTTTAATAGAACTGAGAAATGATATCTAAATAAAGTCATCATTAGGAATATGTTGATATTTGTTTAGCCTGTTATACATATTTATTCTAAATGCAATTTACTATTTTAGTTATGCAAAGAGATTTAGGAGAGAAAATAGATAAATTAAATTCTTTCATGCAAGGGACCAAAGTTAGAGTATACTAGTAGATGCATGTGTAAATTGGAATAATTATAAATAAAGAAAAATCATTAATATTGCATCAAGGAGTAGTTCTGGTAGGCTAAGTTTCCAACATTCTCATCTTTTGAATTTCCTTCTATAATAATATTGGATTTTCTCATTATTTTTGTCTTTAATTAATTATTTTAAATTATTGTTTAATTTTTTCTCTTGTTTGATTTAATTTTCTACCAATTTAAATTACTGTTTCTCTACAACCTTTCCAAATATTTTTTTAATCAAATATTCATCTATATAAGTACAAACAAAGTCCCTATGGATACGATACTTGAATTTCCATTTTAACTTTACTACTTGGGATACATTGCTGCACTTGTTAATCCATCAACAAGTTTTTGACGTCGTTGTCGGGGACTTTGTTCTTTGTACTTGGTATTTTGGATATTCTATTTTTAATTTTTAATTTTTAATTTTCCTTAATTTTTCAATAAAAATAAATAAATAAATAAATAAATAAAAATTCAATTTTTAAATTTTCTTTTTCACTCTTAATTTTAATCTTTAGTTTTAAATTTTTATTTTTCTATGATAACGTGCATGGTAATGTTTTTCTTTCTTGTATGTGAGGAAACAATTTTGTTCTATTGGATCTAGAGATTGAAGCAACGTGTAGAAGAAACAACGCTGCAAGAAGAAAGAGAGAACAACAAGGGAATCAAAAACCATCATCCTCTATATCATCTTCTTTTCCACATCCCAACTTTGAAAAACACATCATGACAGAAGATCGACTACAAAGGATCACCTTCGAGGACTACTCTAGTACCTTTACACTTTAGTATTTTACAAGCATAGCCCAATCCAAAGTTCAAGCCGCCAACATCACTTATCCACATTCTCTTATCTAGTTGATTCAAGGTAGTCTCTTTCATGGGCTATCCAATGAAGATCCATATGCCCACCTTGCTACATACATAGAGATTTGCAACACAAGGGAAATAGTTGGATTTGTTGAAGATGCCATCCATCTCAACCTTCTCCTTCTCCTTAGCTGGTGAAGCAAAAAGATGGTTGCACTCATTCAAGGAAAATAACTTACGGACATGGGAAGAGGTTGTTGAGAAATTTTTGAAGAAATATTTTCCAAAGTCCATGACCGTTGAGGGAAAGGTGGAGATCTCTTCATTCCCCCAATTCCCCGATGAATCACTAAGTGAAGCTCTTGACCGCTTCCATGGTTTACTCTGGAAGACTCCCACCCATGGGTTTAGCGAGTCGGTTCAACTCAATATCTTCATTGATGGTTTGTGGCCCCATTCAAAGTAGTTATTTGATGCCTCAGTTGGTGGGAAGATCAAACTAAAGACACCTGATGAAGCTATGGAGTTGATTGAAAATATGATAGCCAATGGCCTTGCCATCCTTCATGATCGAGCCTACACACCTACAAAGAAGAGTCTTCTTGAGCTCACATAACAAGATGCACTACTAGCCTAGAACAAGCTTCTAGCCAAGCAACTAGAGACCCTCACAGAGATGATAATCAAGCTTCGTCAATAGTTGCAGGCAGTGCAACCTGCTCATTCTTCAGTCATGCACATTGGGGGATACAACATTTGTGGTGAGGCCCATGAGTCAGGCATGTGCATAGTCCAAGACGATGTATCCAAAGAAGTCAACTATATGACCAATCCACACCATCAAGGGTTCCATCAAAGAGAACTTATAGGATACAATCAGGGGGAAATTTCTCTCAAGGCCAAAGTTGGAGATCCCACCCCGGGAATAACTTCAACAAAAATCAAGGAATTTCATCTAAGCGGCCTTCCAATCAAGGGCCTAATTTATATGAGAAAACCACCAAGCTAGAAGACACTTTGAATCAGTTTATGTAGGTTTCTCTATCAAATCATAAGAGCACTAAGTCTTCCATCAAGAATCTAGAGGTACAAGTGGGCCAATTAGCTAAGCAACTGGCTGAAACATCCACAGACAATTTTGGGGCCAACACGGAGAAGAATCCCAAGGAGGAGTGCAAGGTAATTTTCGCTAGGAGTCAGAGGAGGAAGAATGTAGAGAGAGAAAAGAGAGTCGAGGGAGTATTGGAGGATGTGAGTAATGAGGAAGGAAAGAATAATAAGAGAGAAGATGGTGATGAAGAGAAAGAAGAGAGCAAGGAAAGGGGTGAAAAGGTCTTACCCACTAAGACCAAAAGTCAGTTAGCAAGGGAGGCTAGGAGGGAGACACCCATAGCCCCAGTAAAAGACATCCCTTATCCTTTGGTGCCATCAAAGAAAGAGAAGGAGCGCTACCTTGCCCACTTCCTCGACATATTCAAGAATCTGAAAATCACCATACCCTTCGAAGAGACTTTGTAGCAAATGCCCATGTATACACAATTTTTGAAGGACCTGCTCACAAAGAAAGAGAAGTATATCAATAATGAGAGCATCATGGTGAAAGGAAATTGCAGTGTTGTGATCTAGATAATTCTACCACAGAAGTTCAAATACCCAGGGAGTGTAACCATCCCATGTTTTATTAGGGAGGTGTCAATGGGTAAAGCTCTCCTTGATCTGGGGGCAAGCATCAATCTGATGCCCCTATCTATGTGCCGGAGGATTGAGAATCTAAAGATTGCTCCCACTAGAATGACGCTTCAGCTAGTAGACCGTTCGATAACCAGACCATATGGTGTAGTTGAAGATGTCCTTGTCAAGGTTTGCCAATTCACTTTTCCGGTGGACTTTGTGATAATGGATATAGAAGAGGATTATAATATTCCTCTAATACTGGGTCGTCCATTCATGCTTACTGCAAAATGTGTTGTGGACATGGGGAATGACAATTTGGAGATGAGTGTGGAGGACCAGAAAGCCACCTTCAACTTGTTTGAGGCAATAAAACATCCTAGTGATAACAAGACTTGCTTTAAGGTGGAGGCAATTGAACAAGAAGTTGACCTTGCTACGTGGAACTTGAAGTCAGTGTTTCTAGAACAAGATGAAGTCAAACCAGTTATGAATCCAGCAGCCCCTTCCATTTTCTTCCCGAGGCCAAGGTGAGTCAAGGCCCGAACCACTCCAGACACTCCACCTGCTCCACCTCCAGTAATCCCTCCTCCAACCACCTCTTCTACAACCAATAAGCCTTTTTCCTTCTCTTCCCAGCAAGAGCATCTAGTCCAGATGATGTAGAGCCTCCATCATTGCCATCTCCCCATCATCCAGAACCTGCACCAACTATCCATTCACCTTTCTATGGAGCCTCTATTGATGACGCCAGAGGCTTTTCTACAGTAGCTTGCATGGCTAGGAATCCAACCCTCTTCTGTAGGGGGTGACACCTCTGGCGTGGGTAACGATGAAGCTGATGATGATTACATTGTGGACATCACTACTGTACAAGAAGCTTGAGGTCTATTTTGATCATGATTTTTCTTTAATTTTATTTATTTGTCTATTTATTTTGTTTTGTTTTCATTTTCTCATATTTTATTTATTTTCATTTTAATTTCTTGCATTTAGGACAATTTAATTTCAGTAGTTTAAATTCAATCATTTAATAGTTTCAATTTAGTTTGAGGAATGATAGAGAAATAAGTACTTATTGATTGGTTGCACCATATTTTGAGTGAATCGATTGCATGAGTGAAACTAACTACATACTAAGGGATATTTTTGTGAATTATTGATTCTCGTGCAAGCAAGCATCAGTGTAAGTGATGAAGTGTGAACTAACAGTACAAGAGTGAAAATGCTAGTATTTCTGACAGAAAAGCATGGAATGAGAACCTTTATACTTCAATGAAAACCGGTAAGTTGTGTGAACTTTCAACTATGAGAGAACGACTGGTTTTAATTTTATGATTTTTCCTGATTCTTGGATTGCTTGAAATGCATGTATGGTGTGGAAATGATCAAGGCCTTGCTTGTTATTTTATTCAGCTACTTAGCCAAAAAGTCATCCTGTGAATGAATGCATCCCTTGCACCCTTTATGAGCCTAATGTAAAATTTTTTTCATTGGAACCCAAGCCCAAAAATGTGATATTTACTAATTACCCTTTCTTAGGTTGTAAGAGAGTACTCATGGATCCAGACAAATTTGTCCCAAATTTGGGAGAATGTTTTTGAGTGATTTTCTATTGCAGGAAAATAAATATACAACACAAGTTAAATTGAATTAAAAAATATGGTATTCCTCCAGTCTACTATGAATGTTTTTACATTTGCAAAAGAAAAAAAAAGAGAGAAGATTTAAAAAATAAAAGCTGGGGTAAACCATCATCAAAGAAAATAAAGGTGTTGAAAAGAGTAACAAAGCAATAAGGTTGGTGTTGTGAAAAATTCTGAGTTGTGGTTTGTAAATAATTTGGGGGAATGAATGCTCTCCTAGATCCTGATCTTTGATTCCTAGAAAAACCATGATTTCTTTATTAGTACAACCATGTTACAAGCCTAATAAAGTCCTTAGTGATCCACATTGTGCATGTATGATAGCATTGACTGAGATGATGTGCAAAGTTGGAAATTTTATTATTCAATTGTTATAATTCAAACACTTTTACCACTTGTGGGATTGAGAGAAACACTAGCCTTATGAGGACTGAAGTTTGGAGATTATTCCCTGTGATTTGTCATTCTTGCTAACCATTTCATTTGAAGTACATCTTGTTCTGCTCCTTTCATGAACTTATGACATCTATGAAGAGAATTGGCAAATGAAGCTTTTTGGAATGTATGAAGTTATCTCATGAATTGTGATTGGTAAACTTTGAACTTTTTCCTTTTGCTTGAGGACAAACAAAGATTTAAATTTGGGGGAGTTTGATAACTGCTACTTATGAGTATATTCTGGGGTTAAATTTGGGAAAGTAAAGGCGAACTTAGTACAAGAAGCCTGTTAATATGTACTATAAAAGAAGAGAGAAGAAGGAAAAGACACAAAAATTCCAACAGAACACACACTACTAGAAAATAAGATTTTTACATCGGTTATTTAAGACTTTCAACATCGGTTATTAATCGATGTTGAAAGTAATATCGTTAACATCAATTTTTCAAAACTGATGTTAACTAATAAATACAACATCGGTTATTTAAATAACCGATGTTATATAATAAGAATTATGAAAAAAGAAAGTTATAAATTTACATATTAACATCGATTTTTTTAAAAAAAGATGTTGACTTCGATAGTTAAAATCAATTTTTTAACCGATGTTGTTTTTAAAACTTTTTTTTAATATGCTATCTATTTTTTCAATAAATTTAAAATTAACCTGCAAATTTTAAAACCAGACCACATAACATAATTTTCATTATGTTTTAATTATACTCTTTTAAACACACACACACAAAAACGTTCAATATGTGAAGGAATTGCAAGATAGATGGAAAACAATTTTTACTGTTCAAAGCCTAAATTTTTGCTTGACTCGGATGCTCTGCATTATTTAACATTTGCAAATAAAAATTGAATTACCCTAAATTCATCTTTAATCATAAACCATAGTTTCTTTATTGCAACAAGAAAGACGGAAAAATGAAGTATTTAAAGCAATTACCACCATCACTCGTTAAAATAACCAGCCAGAAACAGGCTCAACTACTAACAAACTTTTGCTATCAAATCTCAAGTAACAAAAATGCAAAATGTATTCCTGCTCCTGCATATGTGCAACTGTATTTAATTTTCATGAAATTTGTTGTGTGGTCAAAGCTTTCATGAAAATTGTTTCACAAATAATGTGAGTAAAACCATAATTCCAAGTTAAAAGCAGACCTTGATAAATGACAACTAATTATGCATGAACATTTGTTGTTTGACTACAAAAACTAGAATACCCAACGAGCCAATGACCACAAGAATAATGAAGAAGACCTCCAAATCCAGTATTACCAACTAACATGAATATGAGGCTTGCTAGTCAAAATATTAGAATATTAGAACATTTTAGTTTTTGCACCTCGTTATTAATTTTAAGTATTTATAAATGAGTGATATTAATTCATATTAAATTTTGAATATTTACTCGTAACAATTGCACTCTTATATGCACCTCTTCATTAATTTTAACTATTATTTTAAAATTATTCTCATTTAAATTAAATAATTTTTTTGTTGTTTCTTTCCTTATTAAATATTTTGAAAGGGAAGTTAATTCATTTCGAAATTAAATTCAATATTTTCTTAAACTAAATTATTGGAATTAATTTCTATATTACTTTTAGTATCGACGTAATTTCATAGGAAGTGTTTGGGCTGACTTTTTTGGAACTTAAAAGTTACTTTAAATTTTTAAAATTTGATGTTAGAAAGGAGCTTTAAATTTAAAATTAAATATATTTGGTAATTGTAGAACATTTTATTTTAAGTTAAAACTTGGGTAACGTGTTAATGGATTTTAGGATTTAAAAACAAAGAAAAAGGAGAAATAAAAGCTACAAGCCCCAGAAACTAACCTATTTAAAAGCTTCTTTTGTTAAAGTTTTCCTCATAAAAAAAGAAAAAGGAAAACTTTTTAAAAGCTCATTTTCTTAAAATTCTATTTTGCTCAATTTCTCCTTTTAAGGAGAAGGGAAGCCCAATTTGAGCTGGGACAAATACTACCTTGACATGACACGATATCTGGAACCTACGTAACAATTTGTATCCAGTGTTTATGATATCAGGGTTTGCATCCATCTTTGCAAGAACTATATGTTTCAAGCTATATTCAAAAACAGACATGTTAAGCACTAACTTAGCTAGGGGAGATTTCAAAACTTTCAGTTTTGAAACTTTTTGGAAAGGACACATTTCAAGATTACCACACCCTAGAAATTCACAATAGCGCCTGGTACTTAATCCTCTACATTGTTATTTTAATGAAGAATCTTGTGTTCGGAATGGTAATTATTCAAAACCAAAAATAAAAAAACCAGACAATTAAATGAATTTTTCTCACTAAACCAGGAGAGTGTACGTAGGCATTGCACAAACAGCAGCACAGAAAGTCACAACAGAAAGATATTTCCAAATTAACCAGAACCTAATTGCATTAGATGTGATGGTAGTTGTTCTGTTCAGCATTAATATCAAATGTTCAAATCATTATACCAGAAAAAACTAGAGAGATCATGAGATTGTGCAAATAATAGAGTATGGATAGTCTATGATATATCCATCTATCTGTCATTCAAGCATTAAATGTTCATATCGGGATGCATCAATTTATTATACACCAAAACAAAGAAAGTATAGAGAGTATGTTATACTGACTGGTTATAGATTTTTTTGAAGCATCACTTTATCCCTAGTAAAATTAAAATTATAAAAAAAATGGGATCCCATCATCATGCAGGTTGCAAGCTGACAAAGTCACAATCTGACCTAATGAAACTACATCATGAAAAGAATTTCACCAGTTTATCCAATAATTTGGGAAACAACAGTCACAGTAGTCCTAGCCCAAGGCACCAAGCACATAGCCAACAAACACTATCACTTTCATGATGCTAAAGAGGGATAAAAAGACAAAAAATTATATATGAAGGGTACCCGGAGTGCTATATCAGCTCCAGTTTCTATGCGTTCTTTAGGTTCATGAAACTCTTCAACATGTATCTTCTCCTAAAAAATATCTTCATCTTCCTCCGAAGCCGGCGAGGCATTCAAGTCTATAGCAACTATCATCAAGCATCAAGCAACAACATTCGCCCGCCACGAAATAAACCTCAACACCCTACAACAACATTTGGTTCGTGTTAGTGATTACAACAATCCTTTAGCCTGCACCATTCAAAAACAACAATCTTATCAAGCCAGCTAGGTACAATTTCCACCATTCAAAACTCTACCAGTTTATAGTCCTCGACAAAAATGCAAAATGGCTTCCACTAAGAAATGCTCAAGTAATCATGAAAATCAACAAAATTAATAAAATAACTCAAAATTCAAACTTCATGGAATAGGCCCTAATTATCCAAACACCAATTTTCACAATTTAAAAAAAATGAAATTCCCACCTCGCTTCGCTTTGTCTCACATTCTCCTAGCTCCTAGGAGCAACAACTCTAAAGCAGAATCAAAACTCTCGCACACATCAAATTTATCGAAAGCGCCAAATTTAACAAAAGCAGGGGCGGGGAAGAGTCGAAATTCACTAACTCGAGGAAAGGGAAGAATCAAAACTCGGTCGATCACAGACTATGATGCAATTTGCGTGAGGATTGGAACCCTACAATTGTGACAAGCAGAGCGAAAGCAAGAGTGAGAGTTCGCGACAAAACCCTAGAGAGAGAAAGTAGAGGTGGTAGAGAGAGAAGGGGTTTGTTTGTTGGGGTTAGAGAGAGAGAGTGAGGTCTGTTTGTTTGTTGCTTTGTGCTATTAATTGATGAATGAGATGAACAGAGACATGGAGAGAGAGAGAGAGAAAGAAAGAAAGAGCGTTTAGCATTTAGCACTTAGCAGGAAGAGGTCGCAGACGAAGAAATACGCGATTGAAGTAGTACGTGGTGCCAATAAAATATCTTTATTAACATCGGTTATTTGAAAACCAATGTTGTAAGTGCTTAGACGACATCGATTTTCAAATAACTGATGTTAACAGCTCGATTTAGCGCGATTTTAACATTGGTTATTTTAAAACCGATGTCGTCTAAGCACTTACAACATCAGTTTTCAAATAACTGATGTAAATAAAGATATTTTATTTTCAAAAAGGCCACCACATATTACGTTACACCAGTTCTTATCATAACTGATGTTAATAGGACGATGTTAAACTTATTTTTTTAGTAGTGACAATTCCTTATAGAAGGAAAAGGCTAGAAGAAGGAGAAGCAAGCATTGAGAGTCATTCCTTCCCTCCATTCACTTTCTTATCTTTTCCCCCTTTACTAAATATTTCCCTCTTGCAATTGTAAAACCTCCATGACAATGAGAGGCTAAACCTCCTTTGTTGGGAACTTGACAACCAACTACTCTTGATGTAATTTCTCTTCCTATCTATTTATGAATATTACATTTGCATTATCTTTTCTTGTGCTTAATATTATTGCTTGTGGTTTGATTACCCATTTGCATGGTAAGTTTTAGAGGTAGCGATGAGAAATATTATTTTCTAATAAAACTGGGAAAATGTATCTAAATAAAGTCATCACTAGGTATAGGTTGATATTTGTTTAGCCTGTTATACATCTTTATTCTTAATGCAATTTACTATTTTAGCTCTGCAAAGGGATTTGGGAGAGAAAATAGATAAATTAGGCTCTTTCATACGGGGGACCAAAGTTAGAGTATACTAGTAGATACAAGTGTAAATTGGAATAATTATAAATAGAGAAAAATCATTAACATTACATCAAGGAGTAACTCTAGTAGGCTAAGTTCCCAGCATTCTCATCTTCTAAATTTCCTTCTACAATAATATTGTATTTTCTCATCATTTCAGTCTTTAATTAATTAATCTAAATTTTTGTTTAATTTCTCCTCTTGTTCGATTTAATTTTTTGGCAATTAAAATTGTTTCTCTACAACCTCTCCAAATTTTTTTCTTAATCAAATATTCATCTACATAAGTACAAATAAAGTACTTGTGGATACGATACTCGGACTTTCGTTTTAACTTTACTACTTGGGATGCATTGGTGCATTTGCCAATCCATCAACAATCATCATCATAGGTTGGCTCACCTGAAACAAAATGACTATCAACCCAAACATAAACGCACATCGAGAGTGAGTTATCATATTCATATATAATAAAACACTAGAGCATGCGAAACATATAATACTTAGAGTTGGATTTAGATAAACAACCTCACTACACAAAATCACATACATTATTCACACGTATTCAAGTTCACACACTCCAAAAAATAACACCAAAATTTCAGTCACTAACTCAATGAAAATCAAACCCAAGCGTTATACAACAAATACACTAGACTCAAGCTTACATGCAATGTGGTACCATTTTGAGTGAAAAACCTCATCGGGCGCCTAAGAGTACATGACAAGACATGTCTCACAACGGGCAAGTCAGGTCACTCTCATTGAGTGAAATTATAGGGAGACTAGTCAGGGTCACCCTCTTTGCGAGAATGCTCCAATCATGCTGGACTAGTACATGCTTAAAGGAACATTTAAATTGAGTGTATTTACTCCCAAGGCCTAAACTCTGAGAAGTTCGTGAGGGTCTCTCCCTCCTGATTCAGGTCCAACCCGTAAAATATTTTAACACACAGACTCTACCTATAAACTATGCAATACACACAACTACTCAATTGTTTTCAAAATCTCAATTATTTTCAAAAATTATTTCAAGTCATTGTGCCTCAATTGATTAAGCTTGTTGGGTCCCCATAGTGGAACCCATCACAAGCTCGTCACACATTAACTCGTTGCCCTTAAAGGATCTTACAGTTGTGTGATTATACTATTCATAGCTCAGAACTCATTGCATACAACTCCTCAATTTATCACTTAATCCACCTCACATTCATTATACATGTTCATAACATTTATAACAATGTTCATAGGACACAACATACACATACACATATATAATGATCAAACCATAACGTTCCAATCCATGACAATAAGCATTTTCAAAATCATGCTATGATAACACTATGATGTTTTAAATATCAATTTATAATATAAATAACTTAATGTACACGTATAATAAAAAAACATATATATATAGTAATAATAATAATAACTAAACATATAATAATACATTACGATAATATACACGCTAATATTGTCATTATTTTTAGAATGCGATGAAAAGAAACGCCTTTGCTTTTTTATTGACTCAAATTGTAGGTTTTCACTTTACATAGCGTATATAATGTCTTAGTAATGACCTACAAATTGATCATTCAACATCGTCAAATCTACATCGGTTATTGGAAAACCAATATAGTAAAACATGAAGTGAAATTTTTGTAATTTAAACAAACTTTTTGAAGGCGTTAACGACGGTTTTTATAAAACCTCCTTTGATTTGAATGTTACAAAGACGGTTTTTTTTTATAAAAACCGTCTTTGTTTGTAACCTTACTACTATGGTCTTAGCTAGCACTGTCTTTGAATTCATCATATTTTAATTTCATTATTTTTCATTTTCTAAGCTGAAATAGGGTTTATCGAGGGTTTCGTTTTGTTCCTTCCTCACTGCTATAACAATGGTGAAACTTGGGCGAGGTCGTCGCTCTCCCTCCGATTCCATTTTTGGCTCCTCCTCTCGCTCCTCTTCCCCCTCCGACTCCCGTTCCTCCTCTCACCCACGCACCCTTTCTCGGTCCCGCTCTCCCTCGTGCTCCAAATCCTCTTCCCCCTTATCCTCTTCTTCGTCCCGAAGCTCACGCAGCCGCAATCCTCCCCCGCAGAGGCGTCGAAGGTACCGCTAATTTCCTCGATTGGAGAGCAATTTGATTTTATATTTTTTTTTTCAATTTGAAAGCGTGCATTGTAGTCTTAGTTGTTGAGTGCTGATTGATGTTGAAATTGAGAACTCTTTGTTTTCAGTTTTAGGACTTTGTGTTGTTGAATGTTTTCGCTTGTGGTATTGACTTTTGAGTGCGGTGTGATTGAGAGCCTGAAGGTTTCGCTAATTTCTATGATCAGAGCGGGGAAAGCACTCTGCGTTTCGCAATTGCATTGTGTCTTTTTTTCTTCAATTTGAAAGCGTGTGTTGTTCTCTTGGTTGTTGATTGATGTTGAAATTGAGAACTCTTGCTTTATGTTTTTGGATTTCACGCTAAAATTTTTTTCATTTGGTGTCTGTTCTTCAAATTTAAAAGCATGGAATGTTCTCTTAGCTGGGGATTGATGTTGAAGTAGAGATCTGTGTTTATTTTCTTTTTAATTCTTAGATGCTACGCTTGAAGTTTTTGAGTGTGGTGTGATTGGGAGACATGTGGAAATTGAATCTTATCAAGCCTGCAACATTGATTGTTCATTTTGGGTCGTTTCTGAAGATGATTAATGGTCAAAGTTTTAAATTATGCCACAGTTGTGGTTTTGCCACGATAAATGGACATAGGTGATGAGAGTCTCATGTTCCTTTAGTCCATATCATATCCTTCAAACTATTATAATAATTATAATTATATATTTTAATTTTAATTCTGGATGTGATCTATTAACAATATTTTTCCCTTTTGTGTTACTCGTACTTCTTGCTTATGTATTTATCTCCTGTGTTTGAACTCAGGAAACCTTCTCATGTACACGAATCACTTGTTCTTCATGTAGAAAAGCTTAGCAAAAATGTCAATGAAGGGCACTTGAAAGAAATTTTCTGTATTTTTTTAATTATTTATACCTTGTAGTTTTATCTTACATTTTGAATGTAGTAATATATTATATGCTCTATGTTATCCCCATAGTTGCCAAATAGTTGTAAGAGTTATTACTTGGAAATTCATATGAAATTGGTCTAGTCTAGTGGTGGAGTAAGCAATGTTTCATGGAGGTAGAATCCATGAATTAAGCCCTGTGTAACTTCTCTTTTTGTTCCATTTTCATTTATTTCTCATTAAACTATGACTTTCATCATTGAGGCTTCAACTTAGCAATTTTAATATTAATATGATTAACTGTTGAGACATATAGGCTTGATGTCTTATTGCCTAATTTAGTGAAGAGACATTTTAGTGACCTTAAAGAATTAATATCAGTAATGAAAGAAAGCTCTTAGTAACCTTTATAACTTCAAAGTACACATGCTTTTGTTGACCTTTTAGTAATCCCCCTTTATGCATTAACTTTTAGGTAACTTTGGTGAGGTTATAAGTGACGAGTTGGAAATGGATTGAACTGTAAGTTTGCATTTACTTTGGCATCATAGCTATATAGAGGAATTTAATGTGATATGAAATTTCATTTTTTCCTCATTTCCAAATCAATCTTCCAAAAGGTATGGATATGTGCAGTTCTAGACAAGAAGGGATGCTGAAAAGGCATTATTGTACATGGATGGTGTAGGTTTCTGTGACTGAATAGGACTGTTTGCAATAATCAAGCTTGTTGGCTGCTACATTTGTAGATTTATGCCTTTGCTTTTTGAAATGCAGGCCCAAATAGATGGCAATGCCATGAAGGCAAGATTTACTCTACCTCCAAGGCAGAAAGTTTCACCACCCCCAAAGGCTTATGTTGACACCCCCAGGACTGATAATGCCAGTGCAAATGTTGACAAGGATGGACCAAAGCGGCAAAGAGAATGTATATATGTGGTGTTGGGCATTTTTTTGTTTGTATTTATAATATCCATTCTTGCTGTGTCTGACTGCAGTAGCTAAGAGCCTATTTCATGCATCTTATTTTTCATACTTTAAGGGTGGTTGCTTTGCTCATTCTAATTGCTAAAAGTCTGAAACCTTGCAATATTCTCCCTTCCCCTTTTTTGCATTTGAATTTTTTAGATTTTTATAGAGAAATCCATGGCTAAAAGCCTGAAACCTTGCAATATGCTTAAAGGTGTGTGCTATGATCACCTAATATTGTTTTCCTTTGTTCATTGCATGCAGAGACATTCAGATGCTCACACACATACATGCAACATCTTGCGGGCAATTTCTGTACTGACCCACTAAAATAATTTTAGAGGCACGCAGTAATAATAAATGCTACATGCCTAAAATGGTTAAAAAACACACATTTTCCCATTAAGAAAGCAATGTGGCAAAATGGGGGAATGGATCATCTCACGTGAGCTTCCTTGTTTTTTTATCCTATCATAAATTTCCACTTAGAGTTTTGCTCTTGACCTGTCTTAATATGTGTGCTTTTTTTAATTTATTTTTGCTTAAGATCTGACTTACATTTATATGTTAAAATAAAGAAATTTTACTAACCTTACCGTTGAATTGGGATATTTTCATGATTATCATGCATGAAAAATAAAACACCAAATAATTTTTAAATTCTCTGAAATTTCTAAGTCTAGTTTAGTGAGAAATGAGATCTTTCAATACACATTGGTTGTATTGATGACATTTAGTATAGATATAAAATTGTTCATTTAGCAGTGTGTGAATGATATAAAAAGGCTGATTCTAGGGCATTATGCATACACTTTGTAGGTAATTGATGCAGCAAATGAGGTTATTAACAATATTGATAGAGAAGAGTTACCAAAATTTTTTGCACTAAAAAATGATCCAGATGATGAGGAAGCGGAGGTGCTTATCCATGTTCCCTTTTCTTTTTGTTATCTTTGCTTTTAGTTATCTTTTATCAAATAATGACACTTGAATGTTCCTTTAAAAATCTGTAACATGGATTTTAATGCAAGTTATTTAATATTAGAAAGAACATTCACGTGCCATTATTTGATAAGAGAACTTGATGCAAAAGGTAAGGAACTTGATCTCAGTTTTTTCCATTGAAAAATATGTTCAGCCTGCTCCACTTGCCATGATAGGCTATCTTGAAATTTTGTTTAATCTAGTAGCTGCTAAAAATCTATTTTGATCCCTCACTGGCTAGGTAAATAGCCAAAGTAATTGATGGTCTAAGCAATCCATCTTTTGATCTAGCTTTTGAGTTTTAGTTAGACCTAGTTTGTTCCCAACTCTAACATGCATTGTAGCATATGAACTTCATGCTCCTTATGTCTAGGTATATGATTTTTCTAGACATCTTGTCATTCTATTATAGGGTTGAACTAGAAGCTAGAGATGAGAGCTATGATGTGATAATTGGCGACTTGCCAGACCAAATTGATGGAGGTCCTTGCTATAAACTTTACACCAAGTGTTGAATCAAGTGGCCTCGGAATAATTAAGAAGGGGGGGGGGTTGAATTAATTATTAATGTACCTTGACTAATTAAAACTTATCCTTCTTAATGTTACTAGATTTAATTAGGATTTTACTACCAAGTTAAGAAAGTAAAGAACATTAATTGAAACGTAACCAAAAGTAAAAGCGATAACTAAAAGTGCATAGCGGAAATTAAAAGTGTAGGGAAGAAGAAGACAAACACGAGAGTTTTATACTGGTTTGGCAACAACCCGTGCCTGCATCCAGTCCCCAAGCGACCTGCAGTCCTTGAGATTTCTTTTCAACCTTGTAAAATCCTTTACAAGCAAAGATCCACAAGGGATGTACCCTCCCTTGTTCTCTTTGAACAACCTAGTGGATGTACCTTTCGCTAGAACTGATCCACAAGAGATGTACCCTCTCTTGTTCACAGTCACAACAACCCAAGTAGATGTACCCTCTACTTGTACCACAAAGGATGTATCCTCCAATGTGTTAAGACAAAGTTCTCAGGCGGTTAGTCCTTCGAAACTTTGTGAAGAGGGAAACAAAAGAATTCTTAGGCGGTTAGTCCTTTGAAATCTTTTATTTATGGGAAAGGGAAGAATCAAAAGAATTCTCAGACTGTGTCATTTTGAATTCTTTGACAAGGGAGAAGGGAGACACAAAAGAATTCAGGCGGTTAGTTCTTCGTTCTTTTGGAAAAGGGAGAAGAGAGACACAAAAAGAATTCAGGTGGTTAGTCCTTGGCGAATTCTTTTTGGCAAAGAGAGAAGGGAATGAAAAAGATGAATAACACACTTTTGTTTTCAAGGTTTAGAAAACCAGAAAACTTTAGAAAGCTTTTGGCAAAGGAAGAAGAAGACGAAATTCAAGAAGATGCTTAAAGAGATTCAAAGGTTGTAAAGGATTGTAATAATTGTTATGAATGAATTATAAAATGCAAGTCAAGGTCTTGCTTTTATAGACTCTTCATGTCTGGTCAAGAAAACCATTAGAAGAGTTATAACTTTAGAAAAACTTGAAAACCATTGGAAGAGTTACATCTTTTGACTTTTATTCAAAACTTATCACTGGTAATCGATTACCAAATCATTGTAATCGATTACACAAAGCATTTTTGTGAAAGGATGTGACTCTTCACAATTGAATTTGAATTTCAACGTTCAAACACACTAGTAATCGATTACCAAAATCTTGTAATCGATTACACCATTTTGAAATTAATTAGAACATTGTAAATTCAGTTTGAAAGCTTTGAAAACAAATTTTGATACTAGTAATCGATTACAGTAAACTGGTAATCGATTACTAGAGAGTAAAAACTCTTTGGTAAAAGCTTTTGTGAAAACTTCATGTGCTACTCATTGTTTTGAAAAAACTTTTTAGTACTTATCTTGATTCTTGAATCTTGAGTCTTGAATCTTGATCTTGATTATTCTTGATTCTTGATTCTTGAAATCAAATTTCTCTTGATTCATGAATTGTTCTTGACTCAATCTTGAAATCATTCTCTTGGGCTTTTTGTCATCATCTTTGTTATCATCAAAACACCTTGAATCAATCTTGATTCATGACTCAATCTTGATTCAATCATGAAGCTTGCTTCTACACCAAGTCCTTCGATGAGTTGATTGTCAAGCCTAGACTGAAGCAAGGTGGCATATTTGTAACACAGGTATATATGAGTCAGTAATACTATGTATCAATACTCATAAAAAATGAAACAATTAAATAACGTGTGTGTTAGTTAAATTCTTATGCCTTTTCAGGCAGGACCAGCTGGAATATTTAGTCACACCGAAGTCTTCTCATGTATCTACAACACCTTAAGACATGGAAAATATTACTGATAATTAATTTCAAGTGGTTGTTTAGTATTATGTGTTATGTATGTTAAGATATATGTGATAAGAAAAGGAGGCACAAAAAAAAAGAAGTTCGACTTAGTCAGAAGAGCTAGACCTAGTGTGGATATCTTGAATGGGCTATAAATAGGTCCTATCTTGTGCTTCTCTATGAATCTATCAATATTCTGAATTTGAATCACTTAGTCAACTACTTAAAAAAAAAATCACGGTTGAGTTACTACTACTTTTCACCTTTCTCCTCCTGTGAAGTGTTCCAATGGGGTTTATTTAATATGATGTTATAACTTATAACGGTGATGATATATTTTTTTCACGTAATTTCTTTACAATTTTTATTTTTGATACAGTCTATCTTTTTTTGGGTAGTGCAAAGCATTATTATTTTGTACGAGTATAAATAGCATTATATCTATGAACATGACACGTTTAGTTCTAAGAGAGCTACACCTTGCTGGCAGATATAGCTGGCCAAGCATGTATGCGTGCATGCTTTTGTTCTTATTGGTAGGTAGTAGTTAATAGTTGTGTTTAACTAACTACTTTTTTATGGACATGACTAGGTTATTGAAACTAAAATTCATAAGTCTTATGTCATGATCATTGGACATTCTTGTGTGTTACTTATTTGAGCTCTGTTTGGTTTTGTTACAATCTTTGAGAATAGAATTTTACTGGCAAGGATCGAAGAAAATTTCTACTTTATCAAGTTTGTGGATATTGTTCATATAATCAAGGGACAAAAAATAATAAAAGAATACATCTCAGGAATTTCCACAAGATTATTTGTTTTTTCTTGTCAGTTATCATTGTAACATAAAATAAAATCATAAATGACATGGTCTAAAGAACTAGTTATTATTCTCTGAATGTCTTTTACTTACTGTCCTAAGTTAGACACTTAGACATGGGCATAAAAAGTAGTAAACCCAAAACTAAAATTAAAAATTAAGCATAAAAAGTAAACCCAAAACTTCCAATATCAACAAAATCAACCAAGTCCTCAAACCAGTCCAAGTCCTCAAAATAAGACCTCATTTATTAAACTTCATTCTTTTTTTGTTTTTCTCTTTTTTTTTTTGAAGCATAACACGAAAATTTAAAAGCATTTTGAATATTTGAAAAATAAAGCAACAATTAGGCAATATATGTATATACATCAAGCATGGCAAAAAAAAACATATCATCCAATGAAACATACCCCTCACACTTATTTCCAAAACAATTCCAAAGCTCCAAAATTCCTTAAGGGTAGGGTGAGATCATGGTTTTTCACTTAAGGCTTGTAATGAGCTTCAAAACAAAGAAAGGGGAACATAGGCTCAAAAGGGCTATCAAAGGAATTAATTCAAGGTAGGCTCATTTGGCTAGAGGCTTATAAAAACAAAATGCCTAAATCATCTCCCAACATGCATGTGAACCAAGAAGTATCAACAAGAGTCAAGCCAAGGCTATTGTGCAAGCAATCAATGAGGCATAACACACCGAATAAAATAGATGATGATGGCTCAAAATCTCACCAGGGGTAAATCTATCACTTTCAATTCAACATTTCAAAACTAACTTGACATGTAGAGAAAAACAAGGATTTCAATTCACAAAATGCCAAGAAACTCCTATTTCAAAAACAATTACCCATTACCTGTACATAACCTAGAATTCAAAGAGAAACATGCAATGTTGTACACAAAACATAAAACCAAAAATAACAAAATTAACCTAGAAAACCCCAAAAAAGAACACTCGCCCCCCACACTTAAACAACACATTGTCCTTAATGTAGCACAATCATAAGATCAAGAGCAATAAGAACAATCAATAAATTTGGACAAGTGCAATAAAAGTAAAGAAGGAGACAGAAAAAGAAAACTCCCTAAGTCATGACGGAAGAGAAGTAGGGTGAAGTAAGGAGGTCTCCTCCACTACTACATCCACCAAGGAAGGATTTGTGAGGAATGGTTTCAGCCAGTGTCCATTGACCTTGAAGCTCTTATCTGTGGATTCACGTTTGATCTCAACTGTACCATAAGGAAAAACATTAGTCACCACAAAAGGACCAATCCACTTTGACCTCAACTTACCACTCATGAGTCCGAGCCTAGAGTTATATAATAAAACTTTCTGTCCAACCACGAAGTCCTTCTTAGCTATCAAGTTGTCATGGAACTTCTTGGTCTTCTCCTTGTAGAATTTGGAATTCTCATAGGCTTCTAAACGGATCTCATCTAGCTCACTTAGTTGCAACTTCCTTTCCTCTCCAGCCTGATCAATAGAGAAGTTGCAGGTCTTTACAGCCTAGTAGGCTCTATGCTCTATCTCTACAGGAAGATGACATGCCTTGCCAAAGACAACCTGATAAGGAGGCATTCCTATGGGTGCTTTGTAGGCAGTCCTATGCGCCCAAAGAGCATCATCCAACTTGGTGCTCCAATCCTTTCTGTTCAGCTGCACAATCTTCTCCAAGATCCTTTTTATCTCCCTGTTTGAAATCTCAGCCTACCCATTAGTTTGGGGGTGGTAAGGTGTGGAAATTCTGTGCACGACCCCATACTTTTTGAGCAAGGCATACATGGATCTATTATAAAAATGGGTGCCTTGATCACTAACGATGGCTCTAGGGACTCCAAACCTGCAAAACAAATTAGATCTAACAAAATCCACAACAACCTTAGCATCGTTAGTTCTGGTGGCTTTGGCTTCCACCCATTTTGAAATATAATCAACAGCAAGGAGAATATAAACAAAACCAAAAGAGACAGGGAAAGGCCCCATAAAGTCTATACCCCAGACATCAAACACCTCACAAAACAACATGGGTTGTTGAGGCATTTACTGTCTCCATGAAAGTGAGCCGCCTGCTTTTTGACAAGGCTCATAAGTGCTACAGATTCTCCACGCATCCATGAAGATGGTGGGCCAATAGAAACCGTAGTCAAGCACCTTGCAAGCTATCCTCTATATGCCAAGATGGCCACCTGGTGCGGAAGAATGACAAAATTGTAGGACCGAGTCAATCTTATGGTCTGGAATGCATCTCCTAATAACCTGGTCACTGCACAACTTCCACAAATAGGGGTCATCCCAAATATAATGCTTAGCATCACTCTTAATTTTATTAGTTTGAGCTTTAGATGCTAAGGGAGGAAAAATAGAAGCAACCAAATAATTCACAATATTAGCAAACCAAGGAGTGGGGAAGGAATCAGAAATATTATACAAAATGTACAAATGGTCATCCAGAAAATCATCCCGAATGGGTGAGTCCTTAGACGCACGCTCAATCCTACTCAGGTGGTCAGCCACGAGGTTCTATGCACCGCTCCGATCACGGATCTCCAAATCAAACTCTTGGAGCCAAAGTATCCACCTGATCAATCTAGGCTTTGATTCAGCCTTCTTCAACAGGTACTTCAGAGCTGCATGGTCAGTATAAACAATAACATGAGTACCAAGCAAATATGAACGAAATTTATCAAGAGAAAAAACTATTGCTAATAGCTCCTTCTCTGTGGTAGTGTAATTTGCTTGGGCAACATCCAAAGTTCTGGAAGCATAGTAGATCACCCGAGGCAGCTTGTCAATCTTTTGAGCAAGGACAGCCCCCAATGCATAATTGGATGCATCGCACATCAGCTCAAATGGGACTGTCCAATTAGGTGCCTGAATGATAGGGGTGGTAGTCAACGCACGCTTGAGGCAATCAAAAGCCTCCTTGCATTGGTCATCAAAATCAAACTCCACCTCTTTTTGCAGCAGATTGGATAGTGGAAGGGCCACTTTGCTAAAGTCCTTGATAAAACGCCTATAAAACCCTGCATGGCCAAGAAAAGAAATTGTGAAGTAATAGCTATCTTTGCAGGGTCTATCTCTATGCCCCTACTGGAAATGATATGCCCTGAAACTATACCTTGTTCTACCATGAAGTGACACTTTTCAAAATTCAGCACAAGGTTAGTTTCAATGCATCTATTAAGAACTCTATCCAGATTATCCAAACATGCATCAAAAGAGGATCCATAAACAGTAAAATCATCCATAAACACCTCTATGAAACTCTCTAAAAAGTCACTAAAAATGCTAAGCATACACCACTGGAAGGTACCAGGGGCGTTGCATAGGCCAAAAGGCATCCTCCTATAGGCAAAAGTGCCAAAGGAACAGGTGAATATGGTCTTTTCTTGATCCTCAGAAGCAATATGAATTTGTAAATAACCAGAAAAACCATCAAGAAAATAGTAATGAGACTTACCTGCCAAACGCTCAAGCATTTGATCAATGAATGGCAAGGGAAAATGATCTTTTCTGGTTGCCTGGTTCAGCCTCCTATAATCAATACAGACTCGCCAGCTGTTCTGCACTCTTGTGGGGATAAGCTCATCCCTCTCATTCTGGATCACTGTGAGGCCTGTCTTCTTAGGAACTACTTGGACTGGACTCATCCGCTGGCTGTCAGAAATAAGGTAGATGATTCCAGCTTGCAAGAGCTTGGTCACCTCCTTTTTCACCACATCTAGAATGATGGGGTTGAGTCGCCGTTATGGCTGCCTCACTGGCTCAGCTCCATCCTCTAAAAGTATCCTATGCATGCAGGTAGATGGGCTAATACTAGGAATGTTGGCTAAAGTCCATCCAATGGCTTTCTTGTGCTTCTTGAGCACTAGCCACAACTTCTCCTCTTGCTCAGCAGTAAGGGAGGCAGAGATGATCACTAGAAATTTTTCCTTGTCCTCCAAGTAAGCATACTTGAGGTTTACTGGTAAGGGCTTCAACTCTGGTGTGGGTGGTGGCTGAATAGTGGGAGGAACCAGGGTAGGAGAAGAAGAGGAGGGGTCCTTAGCCTGTACCTTATAAAGCAAGTCAAGGATATATGTACTTCCTGCAACATGGTTAGTGCATTTTGACTCTAAAAAATCAACATCAAGAGGTACAATACCCAGAAAATCAAAACCAGACTCAAATTTAAATTCACTCTCAGCATAAAAATCAGATACAAGATCAAATTCAAACTCAGATTCAGATTCAATGCATGAGGAATGACAAGTATGCAGATTAGATAAAAATGGATGTTTTCTACCATGAAGAGAATCAAAATCAAACATATAATCATCAACAATCTGATCAAGTATCTCAACATGAAAAACAGAATGATCCTCAGATGGATGTTTCATGGCATCAAGAATGTTAAAATGAACAACAATATCACCAAATTCCATAGACAATGTGCCAGCATAAACATCTATCTCGGTTCAGGCTGTTTTCATAAATGGCCTGCCTAAAATAATTGGAACTGAACCATGGGAAAATCCCTCTTCCATATCAAGAACATAAAAATCAGCAGAAAAAATAAGTTCACCAACCTGACCCAACACATCCTCTATGAAACCTACGGGGTAAGCAACACTTCTATTTGCCAAATGAATCACCACATCCGTAGGTTGAAAAGGTCCAAGAGATAAAGACTTGAAAATGGACAGAGGCATGACACTAACTGATGCTCCTAGATCTAGCATGGCATTCTCAAATTTGTTGTTCCCAATAATGCAAGGTATACAGAAAGTACCTGGGTCCTTACATTTTTCAGGAATGTGAGGAACATATTTACCTATCAATGCTGACACATTTCTACCTATGTTAATCCTTTCATTGCCCTTGTGCCTCCTTTTGTGGGTGCATAGCTCCTTTAGAAACTTGGCATATCTTGGAATTTGCTTGAGGGCATCTAGCAGAGGTATGTTCACCTCTACTTTCCTGAAAGTCTCCAAGATCTCCACTTCTTCCATCTTTTTGTTTGGAATTGCTCTAGGTGGAAATGGAAGAGGGATAGGAGGCTGCTACAAGTCAGAACTGCTAGAAGAAGGTCCACCTGCATGAAAATTTTTGTTAGCTCCTTCATGATCAGGAAGCTTTCTCTTTTGTATAGCTAGCTCATCCTCTTTTTCAGGTGTAGAATAAAGCTTGACAGGTTCAGGTGCAGGTGCTGCTACTGGTGGAGGCACTTCAATTTGCTTGCCAAACCTCAAGGTGATGGCACTCACATTTTTCGGATTCTGCACAGTTTGTGAAGGCAATTTGTCAGAATTTTGGGACTGAACATGGTTCAACTGAGTAGCCATCTACCCCATCTGATTTGTTAGACTCTGAACGGAGGCTCTTGTCTGTTGCTGAAATTGCATATTCTGGATGGTCATTTGCCTCACTAACTCCTCTAAGGAATGTTGAGGAGGGGCCTCAGTTGCTTGTTGTCTTTGCTGTTGTTGCTGCTGCATTAGAGGAGGAACATATGGCCTGCTTGGACTAGCAGTATTCTGGAAGGGAGGGACAGGCTGTTGTTGTTGCTGTTGTTGTTGTGGAGGATTTGCCCATCTCAGATTTGGATGATTCCTCCAACCTGGATTGTATCTGTTACTTGAAAGATCATAATTATTCGGCTGTTGTTGGTTTTGCTGTTGAGGGGGTCTATTATAAATGTTTGCAGCATAGGCTTTAGGTTGCTCATTGACTCCAGATTGTTGCAAAGAAGGACAGAGATCTGTATGGTGTTCAGCAGAAGAACATAGACCACAGACTCTTGCAACAGTAATAGGTGCAGATGCAAATTTTTGATTTATGGCAAGCTGAGTGACTAGGTTGACCAAGGCATCAAGTTTTCCCTCAAGCTTCATATTTTCAGCAGATGAAGATGAATCCATGGCCACATCATGGACTCCTCTAAGGACAATAGCATCATTTCTTGCACTGAATTGTTGGGAGTTGGAAGCCATCTTCTCAATCAGATTCCTAGCCTCAACAGGGGTCATATCACTAAGATGTAGACAAAGGATCAAGCTAAAAGCTGAATGTTTTGATGATGCCAAAGGATCACATGAATCACATGCTTCTCAAAGATTTATTCAAAACAAAGATATTCAAGATGAATGATCAAGACAGTCTCTAGAGTCTTAGGAAGGGTATAATAAATAGGAAGGGAATTCTAATTGAAGTCGCAAAAGGTTTGGCCAAGAAATCTAAGTTCAAAAGGTTTTTTTCAACATATTTACTCTCTGGTAATCGATTACCAGAGGATGTAATCGATTACCAGTGGCCAAAAATGATTTACAACAGCTATTAAATTTGAATTCAAAATTTGTACTGTGTAATCGATTACACATATATGGTAATCGATTACCAGCAGTTATTGAACGTTTTTAATTCAAATTTTAAAGCTTGTAATTGATTACACACATACTGTAATCGATTACCAGAGAAGTTTTTCAGAAAATATTCTCAACAGTCACATCCTTTTACTTGATTCGTGAATGGCTGTCAAAGGCCTATATATGTGTGACTTGGGACACGAATTTGCTAAGAGTTTTTCAGAACAAAAAGGTCTTATCCTCTTAAAAAGCAAATCATTTTATCTTCTTACAAATTCCTTGGCCAAATTACTTGTGATTCAATAAGGAATTATTTGAGTGCTCAAATTGTTCAATCTATCTCTTTCAAGAGAGATTTCTTCTTTTCTTCTTCTTCATTCTGAAAAGGGATTAAGAGACCGAGGGTCTCTTGTTGTGAAAGAATTCTAAACACAAAGGAAGGGTTGTCCTTGTGTGTTTAGAACTTGTAAAAGGAATTTACAAGATAGTGGAACTCTCAGGCGGGTTGCTTGGGGACTGGACGTAGGCACAAGGGTGTGGCCGAACCAGTATAAATCTGAGTTTGCATTTTCTCTTCCCTTAAACTCCTTTATTTATTATTGATTTATATTCATATTCGAATCAATATTTAAGAAATTCATTATTAAGGGAATTTATAACTTGAATAGAAAGTGAAATAGAATTTTAATTGGGGAAATAAGTTGTAATATCTTAATTCAACCCCCCCTTCTTAAGATATCTGAGGCCACTTGTCCAACATAAGAGCTCCACCACTGGCAGCATCAATCATACTCCTCTCCAAGTTGCTAAGTCCCTCATAGAAATATTGCAGAAGGAGTTGCTAAAAAATTGGGTGGTGAGGACAGCTTGCACACAATTTCTTGAATCTTTCCCAGTACTCATACAAGCTCTCTCCACTAAGTTGCCTGATGCCTAAAATGTCTTTTCTGATGGCGGTGGTCCTAGATGCAGGGAAAAATTTCTCCAAGAACACCCTCTTAAGGTCATCCCAGCTGGTAATGGACCTGAGAGCAAGGTAGTACAACCAATCTTTCGCCACTCCCAAAATGGTGGAACAGACAATATGGAACTCCCAAAATTGGTAGTTGACTTATAATAAAACCTAATTTTTTATTTGTCAGATGGAATTTCAAATCCCTAAAGCTTCTGACAGTAGGACAAAGAAGAAAATTCTTTAGACTGTTGGTGAGAGGTGGCAACAGTTTAAATCGGACTTGACTAGGAAATGACCCTTGCAGCCGACCAGGACGGTGTGGATGACACTGTCTGTGCAAAATACAGCATTAGCAAGGAGAGATGGGCTTAGTTTTGTCAGACACGCAGAGACCCTTCTTGGGAGGTATGTACTTTGTCATTTTAGTTGTTTTCCACAAAAGATTCAGGTGTTATAATTCATTTTAGTAATTTGTATCATTAATGTTTGATTTTTTTCAAGATGTACAAAAAATGGCACAGGCCATCCAAAAGCAAAACACTGCCCGCACGTGTTGTCTCGTGGGGGTTATGAATATTTAGAACAAAAGCTAATGGCTAAGAACGCAAAAAAGAAACTGGAGGAAGCTGTCCAGTCTGGAACCACTAATGGTGTCATTGACCCTCCATCTCCCATCAGACGCCACGTGAAGTGGAAGATGGCCCGCACCAAGAAAACTGGGCAAATGACGTCTGAGGCAGCAAAGGAAATCGCTGAGGAGATCGTAAGTCATTTTCAATTAAGAATTCTAACTATGTTTGTTTATTCTGTGAATGCCGAAGAAAAATATATTTGTTCTGTACAGGATTCTTTGGAGGAGCAGGCTTCACAGGGATCGTTTGTCCCTCATGGACATCAGGATGTCCTGACTACCGCCATTGGGCGAGCAGAGCACCCTGGCCGTGTCCGTGCTGTTGGAGTCGGTGTCACCATCAAGCAATATTTTGGATCAGCTCCACGAACATCCCACAGCTCTTCCTCCCTGCCTCCTGAAGACCTACAGTAGATGACCCAACAAATCAGCGACCAACTAGAGAGGAGTCAATCACATAAAAAGTGACATAGCAACTGATGGCATCTTTCAGCCAGATGCAGTCCCAGTTTCAATCCCAGATGCAATCTCAGGGACTTGCACTACCTCCAGAGCCTATGGTTGGTCCATCAGGTCCTCGTGTCAGCACAAAGGAGACTTGTGTTGATCCTTCAGGGAACAATCTTGAGATGGGTGACTCAGACAAGTGCGGGTTGTACATCGAAGCAAATCCTCCCCGCCTGGTTGCCTTAGGAAGAGTTTATGAGGGATCAACAATTCACAACATTCCTTTGTTGCCTGGCCAAGTGAAGGTTGGTGTTGAGGAGGTTAAAGATGCACAGGCTCCCGTTCCTGTACCCACTGATGAGGTTACCTTAGTGGGGCAGGCACTTAACACCTTCCTTGCTTGGCCGACACATCTCGTGAAGCCTTTATCAGAACATGTATTTTACTTTGATTATATGCTTCTTTTTTAATTAATTTATTCAGTGTAATTATTTAACTATGTTTGATCAGCAGACAGTTGTTTCTCCAGCAAAACCTCTATAAAGGCCAGATCCTGAGTCGATGATCCGCTATATCTAATGATATTGACCATCCTAGAGCTTTTCTAGAAGCCTTTCCAGGTTAACTGGGATGCTACCATGTTCGAGGTGTTTAATCCAAACTTCCTGTTGTACATAAAGCATGAAGATCTCTCTGAAATCGCACACGGTAGTCAATGTCTCAGCATATTTGTCATACAGTTGTGGATTGTGTAAGTCAATTTAGCTTACTGTTAATTACCTAAGTTATTGCTTTAAATTCATACATAATTAACTTTGTCTTAACAACAACAGGCATTTGACTAAAACAACTATGCGAGCGGGGAATTCCGATGTGTATGGATTACTGGATGCACAGTCTATTCAGAGATCTGGGCAATTGCAGTTTGACTCCGAAAGTTACATCAAGAGTTGGATGCAGAGTTCAAAACGTGATGTCTACCTTGGAGCCTAGTTAAATGAGTAAGTCAAACAAAACAACTAAATTTAAATAATGTATACTACTACAATAACCCATATTTGTCTCCACTGTAGCGGACACTGGCAAATGGTGGTCATTCTGCCCAAGGAAAACCTTGTTGTCTGGTTTTGTTCCTTGCATAACAGGCCAGACAACTACCTTAAGGGAATAATTAACATGTCAGGGTTGTTTTCAATACATTTGCATTGGCATTACTCAACAAATTCAACAGTGCTTTGAAAGGACTTGATGATACTCCAAAGCCTAAATCCAAGGCTGCTGCTAGGTGGATTGTCGTTAAGGTACGTCATTTAAATAAAACTTCTACTTATATATACTGCTTATGTATGTGTACACTAATTGTAGTTAACATTTAGTTAATATACCAATTTCATTATGTATTTAGTGTAATAGACAAAAAGGAAGCACTGAGTGCGGCTATTACATCATGCACTGGATGTCCACCATCATCTTAGGAAGTTTCAGGAAAAACTGGGAAGCGGTAATTGTTTATTTCAACTTGAACTGAGTCAAACCTTAAATGAACTAAGTCATAAGCTTTTGATTTGTCCAACTTATTTCCACCCCTAATGTTATAGATACAAAATAAAGAATTTTTATCAAAAAAAAAACATATTCATTACATCAAAATGTAAAAGGCATTTATTTTCTTTTTCATCAATTAAAACCTTTCTAATTTTGTAATTTTAACAAAAAAAGAATATTAAAGAGAAAAACCTATGATGTATTTTTTTATGAGACTATTATGTATTTTTATATCTGTGTTTTGTAAATACAAAATTAATTTTGGAGTGACATGGACCCAAAAGTTATATACTAATATAATTGTTTTTTTTTCTAATATACTTTTAGAGTTAATCTCATAATATTGTCATTTCAAAAATGTGATCTCCCCCGTTCTTTCGGCGTGAATTAATGTTTTAATTACATTATTTTGGTTTATTTGATAATGCGGCATCCAATATTTAATAAAAATATTGCTTTTTATAACCATAGTATCGGTGGACAGACTATCAATTATTTTTTTATTTTTTGTTTTACAAAACTATCAACCAATTTTATTGGTAATTCATTTTTATGGTAAAACTTGACTTATCATTTTAGTGAGATCGTTGATCTTAAAACATTTTATTTTTATCATAATACTTGAATTCAAAGACTTTCCTTTAAGAAAATCAAACTTAATTCCACTCAAACTAATAACTTATTGGTGATAAATTTTTTAATATAACATGATTTTTCTACCATGTTAGCATATTCATGCTATTGTGACATTTTATTGTACTGTGACATAAATATTTCTGTAAAATATTATATGTGAAGGTAATTGTGGGCTAAAATTATATAATTAAAATTGTGGAGATCAAATTTGCAATATGATGATTGTAAATGCACCAAAAGTACAATATAATAATAAAATGTTTCAATCTATTTTTTATATATATAATTACACTTTTGATCTTCTAATATTTTCAAATTTTAAATATCATCCTTCTAAATTTAATTATTTACTATTTGAATTGTGTAATTAATTTTGGTCTATTCATTAACTCAATATTTAATATTTGATAAAAATATTAAATCACCGATCACATAAATTAGCTTGCATGTGTTATTCTCTTGTTAATATGAAGTCTTGAATTTGAGTATTAGGTTAACATAATTAAAATTGTGAAAAGAACAAATTTGAAAAATTAAAATAGAGAAACTAAATTTGAATTTTAAGTAGTGTAGTTATATTAATAAAGACACCAAAGTAGAAGTAATTAGTTTTTTTTTTTTGAATAAGAAAACATGTGTCTTAGGAGTATTGGTTAAAGAACTTATAGTAGAAATATTTTTATCAAAAGATAAAATATATTATTTATTACCTATTTTATATTCTCCTAGGGCTATGCAAAAACCGGTTCGGAAAAAAATCAAACCGAACTGGTTTAACCAACTTAGTTTTTAATCCAAATTTGCAAACTGCTTTGCGATCTGATTCAAAACCAAACTAGTTTTAGAAAACCAATTATGAATTGGTTCTAAATTGGTTTCGAACTAGTTTAGTTTTTAGAGCCAAACCGATTTTAAACTGGTTTCAAATTGTTTTCAGAGCCGAACTGATTTTGAATTGATTTTCAATTTTTATTTATTTATTTTAAAAATGGTTTTCAAATTGGATTTTAAAACATAATTAATGAAGTAAATAACAAGGCAGAGAAAGGAATTAAATAGTATAATTAAAAAGGCTTAGTTAGTTTAGTTGGTTGTACTCATCCACAATACCAAACAAAACACAGTACACAATAGCAAACATGGGGAATATTGATGCAAATAGAGCTCCAAATTTTCCTTAAGAAAGAAGCAAATTATGAACTTTTAAGTAAAACTATGAAAATAATTGGAATTAATTTACACACTTGTTTTGTTCCACTCACCTAACATTGAGAAAAATATCATAAAGCCAATTGAAACTTGAATGACTCTTCTACTCCCAATATGATTGCTTCCTAGAAGCCCCACATTCTCTCTATCATAGTCCTTAAAGAATCAATATGTGCCCCATAATAAGAGAAGAAAAGCATGGGTTCACTTCACGAAGAATAATAGCACTTACACAGAAACTATAGAACCAGTGAGTGTTCCAAAAAGGCCATTCAGCAAGATTTCAATTCCTTGCCAACCAATACCACAACTTAGCACGTGAGCAGGAGGTGGTGTGGCACTTGTTAGACGTGATGCAGCTTTGTATGCCTAGTTAACTGGAAAAAAAGTTCATTCTTTATTTGAGTAAATAGTATGTCTATGTTTAAGCAATGTAAAACAATTTTATATTATTATCGAGTCGTAAATTGTTATATATGACATATTTGCTGACTTTTATAAAAACTACTACTTTAAAATTCACACCTACCAAGATTTCTGATTTGTTGATAATCTAAAACTTTTTACATTGATAACACATAGAAATTAAACTATAACCAGTGAAGAATAGATAAGACTATTTATTTTTATGCACGTGGCAATACTTCAACTAATGAGACTAATAGCAACCACCATTCCAAAAGCATGGCCAGCATCAAATGTAGGAGCACCCCACTCAAGAGGGCATGAAATCTTTATCCTGCCAGAACATGTTCAAGAGTCAATAACTAACTCAAACAAATCATTGCATTTCATCATCAACATAATGAGAAATGGAATTTCATAATCATAATTATGTTTACAAATTACTTTCCCAAGTTTAAAGAAAACCAAGCTAGTTTATCTTATAAATAACAAGGAAAAGCCATAGTCATTACACTAACCAGAAGCAGAACTCCAGAAATGGCATCAATTTGGCTAGGAGAAAATTTTTCAACCCTTAGAAGCAAATGTAATTGATTCTTGTGTTCTTCCACATGAACTGGTTGCATCCATACATAAACATGTGCAAGCTTAACAAGGCAAACACATTGCAAAAAATCATTGTAACTATTAGTGCACCTTTAATATAGGTATTTTTGTCTAAAATTATGCAGAATAAACCTGAAGTGATAGAATAAAAAAGCTCCACATTCTATCAAAACTTCATAGGAGTTAGAACTAATTAAACCAAGCAGTCACTTGACATTTCCATCCTAATTTCATCCAAAAGAATTCTGAAAGCAAATTTGACATTTCCAATAGTTCAATAATAGTGAAGATCTGAATCAAAAGGTCCAAACTCCAAATTAATTGAGTACATAGCAATCCTAGAAACTAAAAAATATTAAAAAAACATTCTTGATTCTTCAATCATCATCAAGTGTAAAGGTCGAGGGAACTAAATGAGTAACATCCAATGCGACTAGTGAGGGAACAAGTTCTGAAACATAAAGAAAACTTTTTAGTTGTCATTCATATTATATAATAAGTGCATAAAACTACCTTAAGAAAAAAAAATCTCGTTACCTTCTTCAATTCTCTTAAACTCCAAAAATTCCTCATTTTCATTTGAAGGCAGTGGTGATGGTGTTCTTTTGATCCAATCTTGTGTACAAACAAGTTCTTCCACCATTTGAGGTGTGAGAGAACAACGATACGGATCAAGAACTCTTCCTCTAATACTAAAGGCAAACTCAAAGGCCATAGTAGAGATAGGTATAACAAGCACATCTCTTGCCATGCATGCAAGAGTTGGAAATCGATCTGAGTTTAGCTTCCACCAATTCAAAACATCCAAATCTAGTCGACTATCACTAGCATCCTCTAAGTATATATCTAATTTAGATGTACTAGATCTAGTTGATTGGAAATATCGACTATAGCCATAAGGATCATTCTTGACCCTTTCACTAGGTCGAGCTCGAGCCTCTAGTGAGCTAACTTCAAACTCATCACCACCATAATTATACTTTTCAAAAAGTGATCTCAAGCTAGATTCCACTTTATCCCTCAACTTACAAGTCAATTCACCCCCTTCACCATCAAAACTTTCAACAATAAGCTAATTCATGAATTTTAATTTGTAACTTGGGTGCAACATAAGATAGATCACCAATAGCACATTTATGCGATCAGGATTACCCCAATACTTATCATATTTTTCCTTCATGCATACAACCATCATTCTCACACTCATATTCACACCTCTGGAAGTAGACATTTCCCTAATTTTCATTCTAATCCCAAAGGCCTCAAACATATACATAGTGCTTGTCACATAAAATGAACCAAAAATGCATAAATTAGCATCATAGAAAATCTCCAAGAATGACAAGATTGAATGCACAGATTCCCAATCACTATATGTAGGAGTCATGCCCATGAATTTTTTGTCTCTCAATTTGAACTCCTCAAATGCCTTCTGATGCTTTAAAGCAGCTTCCAACACCAAGTAAGTAGAATTCCATCTACTATGTCTAAGCAGACAAGGCCTTTATATTCAATGTTTACATGCACAACACATTCCTTGAATTTATACAATCTAGAAGGGGAGGATTTTACATACTTGATAGCTACACGAACCCTACAAATAGCTGCAATATCCTCTTTGAATCCTTCTTGAACAATTAAACTAATAACATGTGCACAACAACACATGTGAAGATAATTTCCATTCAACACCAGACGGTTCCAAGACATTAGCCTCTTTTGCAAATATTCAATTGCTTTATCATTTGAGGTGGCATTTTCAAGTGTCAATGAAAGAACAAAGGTTAGTCCCCAACTACTTAAGCAACTCTCAAACGTCCTAACCAAATTCTTCCCCGTGTGACTTTTGACTTGATAAAATTTTATCACTTTGTTTTGCAACATCTAGTCATTGTCAATGAAATATGCCGTCAAACTCATATAAGTTAGATTTTGTGACGAAGTCCATGTGTCTTTAGTGAGCCAAACCCTTTGACAATGATGAGAAAAAAAAAGATCTTCAACTTTACTTTTTCACTACTCCAAAGACTAAGAATATCCCATGCCAAGGTAGTGTGTGAGATGACCACAAAAGAGGGTGCTATAATCCTAACAAATTCTTGGAAGGCTTCATGCTCAACCATACGGAAGGAGAGCTCCAATGCCATAAACAATTTGACCAATGCAATCCGATATGCTTCTTGGTCAATCATGGAAGAGGAAGAAGGAGTAATGATCGTTGAAGAAGAATTTGATTTTTGCCTCTTGGTCATGATGTTTGGTTTCTTCTTGCATATGTCTAAATGAGTGCGCATGGCATTTGTTTCACTGCTATATTCGATCAAAGCACCACAATGTTGACATTTAGCTTGGGATAAGAGATTGGGGTCTAGCAATTTATCAAAGTGATCCCATGCTGTAGATTAATTTTTACGCCCTACGGAGCGAGGTAATAACATTTCTCTTGTTGTGCTAGAGGCCAACATTTCAATGTCATCAACCATTCCTTTTGGCTTCTCTTTTAAATAAAAATAAATTAGAGAAAGAATTAGGTCATCAGTTCCCTCCCCTCACTATATAAAGAAACTTTTAACCCAGAGCAACTTTATAAAACATTTATGTTCCTTTTCTCTGACGCTCAACAACCCTAACAGAGTAATCGAGGGAGGAGCTCTATAGAGCACTAAAAATTTCATCATTGCTAACAAAGAATGCTTGAGCGACTACCTTGAGGTAAGAGATGAGTTACTCACGCTTGGGGATTAGAGTGAACATGTGTAGGATCCCTAAAGGATCAATTTTGGATTATTTTTGGTTGTTTCTTTTTCTTGAAATTCAATTTTGTTTTTCCTAAATTTTTTGCTTGTGATTGTGACTGATTTTCACTTGTACAAATTTGATTACACAAGAATGGAATAAAACTATGTAGATATTGATAGAGTTGTATGAAAAAAAATATGCATCCTTGCAGTTTTGTCTATTTTTGGGTTAAATAGTTTTAATTATGACTTTAGTTAAAATCCTTTTTCAATTAGCCAAATGGTTTTGTTGCATGTTTGGTTGTCCATAATTTTTTCATCTAATATGCATATATTCATTGAATTGCGATAAGTGTTTCATGTTGTTTCATGTTTTGAATTTAAACAAATATTATATTATAATATTCCTAAATATACATAGGCTTCTGCTTCATGTTTTGATTTAAATTAATATTATATTATAATATTTCTTAATATACGTAGGCTGCTTTAGGTTTTAATTTTAAATTAATATTATATTATAATATTCCTAAATATACATATGCATTTATATATTAATTGAATTCTGTAGTTTTGTTTAATGTACATAGCATATAATTGAGTCTTTTAATTTATAAAAATGGAATTGATAAAATTTGGATATGTATCAAAGATTGTTCAAACCATGAGCAAGTAGTGATTATAAATCATACAAGAATTTTGTTTTTAATATATATTTTTAACACATTTTACTTTATTAATTAAAATTTACTTATTAGAAATCACAGACTATTGTGAGTTTCACTTTCCATTTAATAAACAGCCATAAAATATGGTGAAGAAACATAATTTTGTTTTTCAACCAAAACCCGTTCATATTCTTAACTACTATTTTTCTTCAAATGGAAACATCCCATTGTATACCATATTCTTGGGGAATTTGATGTGTATAGTATTGTCTTTATACATTATTTATATTTCGCTATGTTTATTAATACATGACTTTTAGAAAAATAATTCTAACGTTGACTATTCAAAATTGACTAATTAATGTATTGTCACTACTACAACACCAGCTTTCTACATCGGTTAAATGGGGCGTTCTACATCGGTTTACGATCGTCGTCGTAGACCGTGTCATAAAAAGGGGTAGCTATTCTATGACGGTCGTGCAAACCATCTTAGAATGTGTATATTTCTTAGACGGTCACGTCAGAAGGACCGATGTAGAAAGCATTTCATTCTACTACGGTCACGTGCGACGACCGGTGTAGAATGCTTTTAATTCTACGACGATCACGTGCGACGACCGATGTAGAAAGCTTTTAATTCTACGACGGTTTTCCCAGAACCGATGTAGAATACTTTTTTTGGTTATTTTTGTTATTTTTGTTGTTGGATTTTTTTTTTGCTATTCACAGACTTCAAACGTAGAAATTGAAGGAATAAATACACATGACAATATGAAATTAAATAAACTTTATGCAATCAATATCAATTATTCAAATCTTTTCTAGTTTCAAGCACTTTCAAAAGTAAAATGACTTCCTATATATCCACCAGTAAAAAAAGCTTATCAAGGATTGAAAGAAAAAGGAGAAACTGATATTTTTCCACTGTTATGTCCCAAAATTCTAATTGACAGGCAATCTTTTATAATATAATGAAATATGCTTCTCAACATATTTTAGGATTCTTGTTAGTCGTCTTTTACGACTAACTTTTGTATAGAAAAGTTTTCAAAAATGTATATATTTCTTCCAATTTATGGTTCTTTTTGGTAGGATTGTAAATATTTCTTGTTTAGTTTTTATATTTGCTCAGTAGAAGCTTTCCATATGAATTTAATGTAAATTTTACTTCAACTCCAGGTAAAAAGGAGAAAAGTTTGAAGATGCAAAAACTGTTGTCTCGCTAAGCCTGGACCATGCGCTTAGCGAGACTCAACTGCTAAGCGAGACATCAACTGCTTAGCGAGTGAGATGAATATTGAAGAGAATCTGCCATGTCATCATGCGCTCAGTGCGTCATCAGCTCGTTCAGCGAGAAGATTGTCTCTTCTGCGCTTAGCGCGAGAATGACACTAAGCCAAATTTCACTTACTCGTGCTAAGCACAAAAATGGCACTAAGCGCGCCTTCACGGACAAAAAACCCTTTTTAAGCCTGAATTGCAGAGAATGAAAGAGGGGGGTCTGAATAGACTACGTGAGCCTAGTGCTGAACGAAGAACAGGTAGATTTTAAGTTTAGGAGTGATTCCTAGGTTCCTAGAGGTGGAGGAAACATCCTTGATGTGTCATTATTTTCTCCTATTTCTTACCCCTTTCTGTTATCATTTTAATCACTGATTAGCCTTAATTGTCAAATTAATTATGCAGTTTTATCATTTGGGCCTACTTGACTAATTCTGTGTTTTAATTTAATTTCAAGAGAATTATAAGCAATTGGGCTTGGATCCGGAATTGGGTTGAATCGGCTTGGACTTGAAGAGAGCAGACAATTTTATTTGTCGTCCAGTTTTATTTCATTTCGTTTTTTAGCTGTATTTTTATAATTGGGCCACCAGACCTTATTGGGCCCAATAATCAGATTTGTAAGCTTTGGACCCTTGTGACCTTTAGTGAACCCAGCTGCTAGGGTTTTAAGAGGTTTTTCGTGTTACTGTTCACGTAGGTAGTTTTGTAGGGTTTTCATTTTTCAGCTTCTTTTGGTGTTATTGTTCACGCACACTGTTCACGTAGAAATTCCAGTTTCGTTTTCTGCTTCAATTTCTAGCTTCGTTTTCTGCTATTGATTTAAGTTTTGTTTTCGTTTCTGCTGTTAATGGAAGGCTGAATCCATAGTGTTGTTTTCTCTTAAGGATTAAGCATAGCTCTCTTTGAGGTTTTGTTCTTAATATTAAATTCTGATCAGTTTTTCCCCTTCACCAATTATTCTGTTTTATTGCTGATATTAATCCATGCATGCTTAATGCTTGATTAATTGTCTTTGTGCTTAATTAACGTTCATACTTAATGGACATGTGAGAGGGATTAATTGGTGTATGTGTTGCTTAATCACATAATGACAGCCTTGTGTTAATTTTCGCTTAGTAAATTAATTTCGGGTTGGATTAAGTGGTTGAACTGATTAGGGATAAATTCTCGTAACCTAGGATAAGAGACTTGCTTTTGAATCAAGGGAAAACAACATGTTTTAGTTATGTTATCTTTTGAATTCAAGTTTGCTTGTTGTTTAAATTACAAAAGCAAACAAACCCCCCCTAATTCGTTACTGTTTTGTTAAATATGTTATGAACATTTGGTTGATCATTGTTCATTGGAGACAACCTAGGCTCACTTCCTACATACTACATATTAATGTTTATTTGATTCGGATACGACTCCGATCAAATTTGGTGCCGTTGCCGGGGAGTAGTGGTCCAAAGGTTCATAATTATGTTTTTGTGCCTTTGTGTTTGTTTCTGTGTGTTTTTATAAAATATGTGTTATGTGATTAATTTACAATGTTTAGTTGTTTTGTGTGTAGTTCCGTTGTTTAGTGTTGTTTAGTTGTTTGTGTGTGTTTCAGGTGTGTAGCGTTCTATTTTGTTTTTCAGAGGTGCCCCCTGTTCTGTTTTTTAGAGTGGTGTGAATAGTACCCAAATTTTGCTAATTAATTGGAGATTTTTGTTTTGATAGCTAGAGTTGTTATTTTTGGCTAATTTTTTGTGTGGTAGTTTCTTTTGATCCATATTTTGTGTGAAAAATACCAGAAGCACTTGGTGTGGCTGAATTTTGAGAGATACAAAAATTTTGGGAACTTGTTTTTAGCAAAACTTAAAACGGCCATAACTTTTGCTCCGGTTATTAGAATGACTATTATTATATATGCATTTGGGGTAGAAAAAAATTTCCCATGTCATGACAACCGACTGCCAGTTGAGGTTTCCCAAACTTGAAAAATCAGTTGTTTACTAAGCTTTTTATTTTTTATTTTTCAAGTATTATTGTCCTATTTTTCTAAACTTTCCTTAGGTAGTTTTCATAGTTAGACTTTGAATTTTTGTCTGAAATTTTCATAGTTAGGCAGTTTTCAAGATTTTAGGGTGTTGCTCACAAATTTTCAGCTCATTTGGATATCGTTTGAGTATAGTTGTAGTTTTACCCCCTTTGGTGCTTGTTTGAGAAATACATGAATTGCTGCATATAGTGCATGACTAGGGGCAATCTAGGTGATTTACAATCCTTTGATCCTGGAATAGATATAACCTTTCATAGATTAATTAGGCATAGTGTGCATCCTGATCATTTTGAGCATTCTGTGCATTCTGAGCATTTTGTTGCTGGTGATTCTAAACATTCTAACTTTGAGCATTCGGTTGGTAATTTTCATACTGAGAACATGGCTCAATCTCCACCTCGTGAGAGGACTCTTAGGGAGATGGCTGCACCTGACTTCACTTATGAAAGCTTGTGCATTCAATATCCTGATGAGGATGTTCAATATGTTCTCAAAACTGGACTAATACATTTGCTGCCTAAGTTTCATGGTCTTGCAGGTGAAGATCCTCAAAAGCATCTTAAGGAGTTCCATATTGTCTGTTCCACCACGAAACCCCCTGATGTCTAGGAATATCATATCTTTCTAAAGGCTTTTCCTCATTCTTTGGAGGAAGTGGCAAAAGATTGGCTGTACTAACTTGCTCCCAGGTCCATTACCAGCTGGGATAACCTTAAGAGGATTTTCTTGGAGAAATTTTTTCCTACATCTAGGACCACTACCATCAGAAAAGACATTTCAGGCATCAGACAACTTAGTGCGGAGAGCTTGTATGAGTATTGGGAAAGATTCAAGAAATTGTGTACAAGCTGTCCTTACCACCATATTTCTGAGCAACTCCTTCTGCAATATTTCTATGAGGGACTTAGCAACATGGAGAAGAGTATGATTGATGTTGCCAGTGGTGGAGCTCTTGGTGATATGACCCCTGTTGAGGCTAGGAATCTGATTGAGAAGATGGCTTCCAACTCCCAACAATTCAGTGCAAGAAATGATGCTATTGTCCTTAGAGGAGTCCATGATGTGGCCATGGATTCATCTTCATCTGCTGAAAATAAGAAGCTTGCGGGAAAACTTGATGCCTTGGTCAACCTAGTAACTCAGCTTGCCATAAATCAGAAATCTACATCTTCACCTATTACTGTTGCAAGAGTTTGTGGTCTATGTTCTTCTGCTGATCACCATACAAATCTCTGTCCTTCTTTGTAGCAATCTGGAGTCAATGAGCAACCTAAAGCCTATGCTGCAAACATTTATAATAGACCCCCTCAACAGCAAAACCAACAACAACAGAATAATTATGATCTTTCAAGCAACAGATACAATCCAGGTTAGAGGAATCATCCAAATCTGAGATGGGCAAATCCTCCGCAACAACAACAGCAGCAACAACAGCCTATCCCCTCCCTTCTAGAATGCTACTGGTCCAAGCAGGCCATATGTTCCTCTTCCAATGTAGTAGCAACAACAAAGACAACAAGCAACTGAGGCTCCTCCTCAACCTTCCTTAGAGGAGTTAGTGAGGCAAATGACCATCCAAAATATGCAATTTTAGGAAGAGACAAGAGCCTCCATTCAGAGTCTGACAAATCAGATGGGGCAGATGGCTACTCAGTTGAACCAAGCTCAATCCCAGAATTCTGATAAATTGCCTTCACAAACTGTGCAGAATTCGAAAAATGTGAGTGCCATCACCTTGAGGTCTGGCAAGCAAATTGAAGTGCCTCCACCAGTAGCAGCACCTGCACCTGAACCTGTCAAGCTTCATTCTACACCTGAAAAAGAGGATGATTTAGCTGCACAAAAGAGAAAGCTTCCTGATCATGAAGGAGCTAACAAAAATTTTCATGCAGGTGGACCTTCTTCTAGTAGTTCTGACATGCAGCAACCTCCTATCCCTCTTCCAAACAAAGGACTAACATAAGTGTCCATGTATGAATCATCATCTTCTACATTATTTTCCGTGTAAAATCACACACCACCTTTCATCAGAAGGGTCTTGTACATAAAATACTTGTTTAGCTTGTTCTGCCATGATGAAAGGGTCATTGCGGTAACCTAGTTTCTTTAGGTCTACCAACGTAAATCCTACATCATTCGTCTGCACAACGGTGTTGCTGTCAACCCATTTACATTTGAAAACACAAACAGTAAATTTGACATAGTTATGCTCCCAAATTTCATCAATGAACCCAAAGTAAGGGATGGAAGCTACACAGGGATTGTCATCATGCATACTTGCGAAGTATTGAGATTCAGCCCTTAGGGTGACCCCGCTGTTTTGCATTGTACTTTTGTCGTCTTGTTCTTTTGTGTAAAAGGAATACTTGTTTATGTTGTATCCTTGCCAAGTTATAACATTTCTTATAGGCCCATATGCTAGCTTTCTTAATGTTTCTGAGGCAGTTTCATCAGCAAAGATTGTATCTTTAAACCAATCACAGAAAGTTTTGTTATGTTTTTTCAACACACAATTCTTTGACATTTTTGGATTATTTTTTTTTACTAAAGCTTCATGTTGAAGTATGTATGGAAAAACTTCATTACTGTTGTTCAACACATACAAGTGAGCTTCTAACAAATCTTCTACACTTGGAGTGATGACATACAGTCCTCTTGAACCCTTACCACCCACTTTATCGTCATGTCGAGACTTAGAAAAGCCAACAGGTTTAGCCTTTTCAATGTAGTTTGAAAAAAATTCAATGGCTTATTCTGTAATGTACCTTTCAACAATAGATGCTTCCGAACGATGTAGATTCTTGGTATACCCTTTTAAGATCTTCATGTATCGCTCAACCAGGTACATCCAGTGCAGATAAACAGGACCACAACATCTGATTTCTCTGACCAGGTGAACAATTAAGTGAACCATGATGCCAAAGCAACTAGGAGGAAAATACATCTCCAACTGGCACAATATAATTGTTGCCTCATTTTGCAGGTCATCAAACTTGACAGGATCAAGGACTTTGCTACATATGGCATTGAAGAAAAAGCACAGGCAAGTTATGGCTAGCCTTACTTTGTTAGGCAAAATGTCTTGTATGGCCACGGCTAACAATTGTTGCATCAACATGTGACAATTGTGAGACTTTAACCCTACCAGCTTAAGCTCCTTCAACTGCACAAGGCTCTTAATATTTGAAGAGTATCCTTGTGGGACTTTCACCCGGTGCAGACACTGACAAAAACTTATCTTCTCCTTTATGGACAAAGTATGACAAGCTGGAGGCAAGTATATTTTTTACCCATCAGACCTTGGATGCAACTATGATCGTATACCCCTGTTAGCTAGATCTTGACGGGTATTCAAACCATCTTTCATCCTGCCTTGAATGTTAAGGAGCGTCCCAATGACACCGTCACATACATTTTTCTCCACATGCATAACATCGATACAATGTCTAACATCTAGATCAGACCAATATGGAAGATCAAAGAAAATGAACCTCTTCTTCCATATGCAACTCTTACTTTTATCCTTCTTTTGGGTCTTTCCAAATACAATATGCAGGTGTTCAACCCGCTAGAAGACCTGCTCACCAGTGAACGGTATCGGTGCAATTTCGTGCTCTTGACTTCCATTAAAAGCTTTTTTCAATCGTCTGTAAGGGTGATGAGGTTTTAGAAAACATCGATGCCTTGTGTACACTATTTTTCTACCATGTTTCAGTTGTATGTAGCTTGTGTCTTCTTCACAGATGGGGCATGCATGATGACCCTTAACACTGTAACCGCTCAGATTCCCATATGCTGAAAAGTCATTAATGGTACAAAAAAGCATTACACGCATTTCAAAAGTCTCCTTGTGAAACCCATCAAACACTAAAACCCCCTTGTCCCACAACTTTCTCAGGTCTTCAATCAACGGACTTAGATAAACGTCAATGTCATTTCTTGGCTGTCTTGGGCCCGATATCACCATAGACAACATCATGTATTTTTGCTTCATGCACAACCAAGGAGGCAAATTGTAAATTACTAGTAGAACTGGGCATGAACTGTGTTGAGTGCTTAAATTGCCACATGGATTCATTCCATCACTGGCTAGTCCAAGCCTAAGATTTCGTGCCTCTTTCCCGACTTTCGGATACAAAGCATCAATCTTCTTCCATTGGGAGCAATCAGCCGGATGACGGGCCATTCCATCAAAGTTTCTCCCATTTGCATGCCAGGTAAGGTCTTTTGCGTCGTCTTCATTTGCAAAAAGATGCTTAAACCTTGGAATGATGGGAAGATACCACAACACCTTCGTTGGAGGGCCCTTCTTTGAGTTTTCATCAGAACTGCAGTCCTCATCATGCTTCACCTTGTACCGTGACACCCCACACATAGGGCATTTGGACATTTCTTTGAATTCATGCCTAAACAATATGCAATCATTAGGACAAGCATGAATCTTCTGATACTCCTTACCCATCGGACACAGTATCTTCTTGGCCTAATAGTAGCTTTTAGGCAATGTGTTTTCCTCTAGAAGCAGATCATGCACTACTTGAAGCAGTGAACTAAAGCTTTTGTCACTTCACCCATATCTGGCCTTGACATTAACCAGACTTAACACCGTCGACAATAGAGTCAAGGAATTTTTGCACCCCGGATACAAAGGCTTCTTTGAGTCACTCTGTAATCCTTCATACACAGGGGCATGTGCTTGCTGAAATGACTCTTGTCCAAGGTCACAAATCATACACTTGTACGCGTAGGTATTTTTTGTTGATTATTTCAAATGACAACATTTGTTTCCAAAGTTAAATAGATAAAAGAAGTTGTTGTATATGTTTTCTTATGCTTAGTATACCTTTGTATACAACTTTGGTTACTGAGATTAAAGAAATTAAAGAAAAGCAGCAGAAACAGGATGATATTATTCAGTCTATTGCAGCTGGAAATAAACAACCTCTAATTCCACATCTAGTTTTGGTTGCTGGTTCTACATTGACAGATGAAGAGGCTGCAAGAGACCTATAATTTCTTGGTAGAATCAAGCACCCCAATCTTGTTCCTTTAACTGGATATTGTGTAGCTGGGGATCAGAGAATTGCCATATATGATTGAATTAGAGGCTGGTACTTATTACCATTAAAAGTTAACTCTTCTTTAGGAATGCAATCACGGTTATATATGAAGCTCTTGCTTTTGGGGGATATTGGTTTGTTTATGATTGAATTTTTCATCTTAGAAGTTTCCTCGAGTACCAGAAGCAGACAAAGGGTGTTGTTACTATAGAAAAAGTGAAGTAGAAATTGATGTAAAGGAAAAGAAGGAAAAAAAAGAGTATTATCATATTCTGATATTTTCTCCCTCCAAAATCCACATGCACATGTCCCTGCTATTCCCTTACTCATCATTTGCTGCATAATTATTTTCAAGACTCTTTCTTTTTATCCCATTGTGAGAATTTTACTCCTGGTATTTTCAGTGAGATATCCAGGAATGATTATTCCCCAATTGCTTCTTTACAGGCTACACTGTGCATTGCTTTCGTGTGTCTTTGGGGCTGTGTCTAAGTACTAATTTACTTTCATGGGTGAATTTCTTGTGGATACAAAAGTGTTTGAAGATAAGAAGGTAAACCCCATTATTCATAAGGTTGTTTCAGATTAGAAATTGATTTCTTTTTTCATTACTATTATTATTTGTTCCTTGCAAATCTGTCTTGCTCTATGGTTGGTCTTGGACTTGGATTTGGATCACATATCCCAATTTATGACTATTAAAATCCTGTGTACTTTTTGGTGTTGTTTGTGAGTTGTCTTCTTGTGTTGGTTGTCTTCAATTATGCACACAAGTTTTTTTTCCCCCGATGTTGAAGCAGATGGGAGAGGGTGCTGCTGCTTCCAATCCTGCTTTGCAATTGTCTATTTCGTTTGGTAGATTTGAGAACAATTCCTTGTCTTAGGAGAGATGGTCCTCATTCTCTCCTAACAAGTACTTGGAAGAGGTTGAGAAGTGTGCCACACCTAGATCAGTGGCCCAGAAGAAAGCCTACTTTGGAGCTCATTCCAAGAAGGTTGTCGCCCGGAAAGCCGAATTGCTGGCTCAGGAGAAGCAAAGAGAGAAAGATTCTTTCGGATTAGAAGAACATAGTGGAATAGATCTGAGTGGTAACACTGATGCAGAACATGATATATCCAACAACACTTAAGGTTCTAGTGAAGGGGTTAAGCATGAAACCAGTTCTGTTGGTGAGATCCATAGGACTCATGTTAATGAATATGAGGAGGAATTTGCAGTTTCAAGGGATTACCAAAGTTCATCAGTTCAGGTACAGAACAAGGAATTGGAAAGTAGATGACATAGTTCCTACCAGATAGATGAACCTGAAAATGTATGCAAGAAACAAGTGGAAAGTCCTAACAACAACATTGAAGCTGAAGATGTGAAGGAAATTTCACATGTTTTGTACAAGGAGACAAGAAAGGCTTCAGAAGTTGAAGTAAAAGATGTGAAATTGAATCATCCAAAGGAATCTAAGGTTTGCTTTAATTCATATATCCATCACATTAATGTTCTTTCTTAAAGGTTGGGTATTTGGTTAGCCTGGTTTTTAATTTCTCATCATCTATTTTGGACAGGTTAAGTCTGTGAGTAAGGGTAGCAATGCAGCCAAGACTAAGAAGAAATCAATGCTACCTACTTCTAAGGCATCCCCAATTTCAACACCTAAGGCATCCCCAAATATAATTGAGCAAAGAACATATTCACATTATTCAAGACCTATGACTTGTCAAATCATACTGAACACCCACAAAACCAATAATTTTAAATAATACCACTTCTAACCTGAAATGCCAGCATGAAATTAATATCATACAACCATATATGATTGGAAATAAGACAGCATGCCTAGATACAAGTTTCACCATCTCATGTGTCTAATGATAACAAATAAATTAAATATTCGATAGCAAGGAACCGTATCATGGTTACAGTTATATATGAATGGTATGTTACACCTATGTGTTGTAGTTTCATGCCTGCACTGCACTATAACGTAACTCATTCTCAATACCCTTGCTTTAAGAATCATTGCTATCAACTATCATTTTTTCTTTTTCAAGTTTATCTCTATTAATATTACATATCAGACTATTAGATTGGTGACTTCATTTGTAGAACTAAAGACATAGAGAGTAGATAAATATTTATTGGTTGTTTATGATTATTAAGTAGCTTATTCTACATTGTTTCTGCTGAAAATGTCTTTAACGTGTTTAATTACCAAATGAGTTGAGAACATGGGTTTCAAGTATTTGCTGGTTGTGACGTGTGTGTGCTTGGTTTGGATCCTTGGTTGTTACAACCAAGGATGTGTATTTTTCTTAGCTTGTGGTGTTATCACTTGTTTTCTTCATAATGGTGGGTCTTAAAACAGATAGAACTATAGGGCCACATATGGTGTCATTTAGGATGAGTATGGCATGGTTAGATATTAGTAAGTGTAAGCAAAAGCCACAGGGACTTAGCATATCTTTCTGTAATCAACGTATGGTACTGAATCAAGGCACTAGATACCATTTTTGTGCATAATTCTATGTTTATAAGGCTTAGTGGTGACTAGTAGGTAAGGTTGGTACTATGTTAGTGAGGGAATGATAAGGTTGCACTATAGAACGTAACATGTGACTAATACTTAATTTTAAATGAAGTCTTATTCTGTTATCACTTCTTAGCTTGGTCACACTAAACTATGAGATAAATAACCTTTTCTGCATAATTGGGGACTGCATATATAGGCAAAATGGAACATGTATACTAGAATAGGTTCTAGATATTCAAAGCTTGTTAATTAGGACTACACTGCTGAACTTCTTGAGAATAGGTGTTGAAAATGAAGAGTTAGCTTCCTGTTTACTCTATACTCACTAAAACCAAACCTTTAAAATTATTTGAAAGGAGTTCTTGAAGTATAAAAACTGAATATAGAAAAGGAAAAGACTGGTTGATAGCGATACAAGAGATGATCGAGATTGTAATGAATTAAGCAAATTAAGAAACACTACTAACTATAACATGTCCTTAATCTCTTTAACACTTTAAAGTCTCAATCTTCAAACTTAAAATAGGCAAAATAAACTATGAAGGAATGGAACGCTACATGCATGATCACAAAACTGAATGTAAGTATGCCCCAGAAATGCAATCAAGAGCTCAGGCTTATTACAAATCAGAATGAATCAAAACTACAACAACTCTTGAACCAAATACATTGAAAACAAAAAGGCAACTAGAGATTAAGTCCAAACAACTTGAAGATGTACAAAGGCACAGGGACCAAGCTTACCTCGAACCCAAACAGTGACAATGGCAATGAGATCTAAAACAATGGCGTGAAGACATGAAGCTTTCCTCGTACCTCGATCAGGTCACCACGAAATGTACCTAAGGTTAACCGAAACAACACAGACCTAGTAGGTTAGACGAAATGAAGCTTAGACATGAAACAATTTACCTCACTCAAAATGACACCTTGTGAGCAAAAACCTAATCCTTGCTGCAAGCATGACTTCCACAAACCAACTCCTTACAACACATACAAACAAACATCCTTGCAGTGAGCACAAGTTCTCCAAACAAAGAAACAAAGAAGAAGAAGAAGAAAAAGACAACAAAGACTAAGGTCCTTGTGGTTACAAAAAAGAAGAAGAAGAAGTTGTACCTAGGTAGCGTGGCAACGTGTCATGGTTTTGAAGAAGCTGTACAAAGAAGCTGAAGAAGATGTACTCACAGTCGCGAAGAAGAAGAAGAACAAGCGAAGAACAGAGCGCGAGGAAAGTAGTATGGCTCGGGTTCTGATATTTTGAAATATAAGTCTAACATCGGTTTTCAATCAAAAACCGATGTTAATCCAATGATGTTAACGTTAACATCGGTTTTCTGAAGAAAAAAAAACCGATGTTAACATATCATACCTTAACATTGGTTTTTCAAAAACCGATGTTAATTAAAACATGTTAACATCGATTTTTCCGAAAAACCGATGTTATCGTATGATATGTTAACATCGGTTTTTCAAAAACCGATGTTAACTAATGGTTTTAACATCGGTTTTTCAAAAACTGATGTTAATGTCTTTTAATTAACATTGGCTTTCCGAAAAATCAATGTTAAGGAATATACATTATTTACAAATATGCCACTGTGTTTAGCTTAACATTGGTTTTGTAGAAAACTGATGTAAATCTGCTAATGTTAAATGTACTTTTTGTAGTAGTGGACGAAGTGACACAATCAATACTCTTAAAGAAAATGACTATCAAGTATCAAAGTAATTCCCATGTATATCTTTGGAAGAATTTTGAAAAATTACGCTAAGCCAAATTATTATTTTTGGACAAATGACATTGTAAATTTATTCATGAAATTAGTTGACACAATTAATTATAGAATAAATAATATATGTAATTTGAGCATATCTTTTTTAAATATTGTTCAATCACAAACTATTAATATAAATTTGTTGATTTTTATAAAATTATCTTTAAAATAATATTTTTTTGTCTTCCCAATTTTTTTTAACTAATTGTTACTATAAAAACTTTTAATCTAAAAGTGTACGCATATAAACTGTTAATTATATAAATTTCAACACTTATTACTTGTAAAAAAAATTCCATTATCAGTTGCAAAGTTTCCAACTTTGCAAGTTATTTCCTTATGGAAACCACAATTTTTTTTTTTTTAAAAAAAAAGCTTAAATGCAACACACCACAAAAAGTTGATGATCCTTTACCGTGCTTGGAAGACAATCCCCACATATGCTAACTTTAGTACCAACCTATGCCTTTCCATAACATTCACATTTTAAAGGGCATAGCTAACCAAAATCATTCTGCTTCCTTCCAATAGAATAAATGTCTAGAGTATAGACCATCCTATTCCTAGGTGTTGTATAGAACTGCATTGAACTACATAGTGGGGGTGTGAAACTTGGTTACAAAGCATTTAAAACATTAGCATAACACCCAAATATTAACAATGATCCAAATTTTCAGCAATTTCCAGGAAATTTTTGTAGAGTTTAAGACGTATGGACGCATTATACATTAAAGACGTGCTATGAATGGTAAAAGTCTCATCTTACCAAAAGAAAAGAAAAAAGAACTCTGCAGTTCATTCATTCATAGATTGCTTTATAATTACATTGCTCTTTGAGACAGATGATATACAAGTGGACATGGCAATCCTTGTAAACATATTCAGTATTGCATTAACATGCAGAAGCAATGGCATCCAAAAGAGAGGCTGTAAACCGCATCTGGGTTTCTTGATCAATTCTTGCAAATAGGGGAACATGGACAAATAGAGACTTGTTACCCTTCTGTTCCGCAAATCGGAGGGAGTGGTAATACACATAGTTGCACACAAAGCGTCCTGCATTGCCTGATATCATCACGTCATAAGCTCCCTTCTTCAAGGATTTCAAGATTGCATCAACGTGCATAGAAGTCTTCAGCAAACAATTGGTAAGAAGTTAGCAAGGAAAAACAAGAAACAAAAAAGTCATAGCTGGTGTTAATTGTTAACTTCATTAAATTGAAAATTCATAGCATTGGTACAATAGCATGCAAGTATGAGAGACAACACTCTCTTCCCTCTTTATCAGTTTGTGAATGAGAGACAGGATCAAGGCAATCTTTTGTGAGTTCCTCTGGTAAGGAAACTTTCCATCAATTTTGAACATTTGATTTGTTAATGAACTCTAGACATAGGAGACTATAACCACAAAGCAATCAAACACAACTCTGTATAAAACTGTGTTTTGCTTGTCTCCCTTTTACTCATTTGCTCTTTGTATCTTTTAATTCCTTCTAGGACGGGATGGAGGACTGAGGAAAGAATTCCCTTCAATGGGTTAAATCAACATCAAGAAATAAATACAAGTTTTCTTCAGCTTTTACCACTTTATGGCAAGATCTAATGATGTCAATAGTCTTCTTGTTTCATTACTACAAAACCCTATAATTTTAATTGGAACTTGTCCAATAAATTACAACTTAATGCAATTTACCTTTCTGGTTTGAGAAATTCCTCCATCCTCAAGGACTATTGGTAGTTGCTGCGAAAGAAAATTGAAAAACAAAAGATGAATTTAGGATATGCAGAACATATAGGAGTACTTTTCATTCTTCAAAATGTAAAGGAAAATTCTGTAGCTTTCACAATAAAAAAAATATAAAAGCAGAATCATGACTCACCTGAGGTTGCCATCCTAACTCATCTGGACAGCGGAAAGTGGCCTCATTTGCTGCCTGATGCTCAATGGCAAACCTTACAGCTCCACTATTCACCCCCAAGTGAAGCTGAAGCATAAGAATGAAATCATAAAAATGCATCCTTAACAATATCTTTTATTCAAATATCTACTGAAAATTGGTTTCGCATTGATAAAAAGACTCATCAACTATTGTCATATACTTTCACTATAAAAACAAGGTTAGCTTGCAACAGATGGAGAGAAACAAGATAACACCAAACAAATGTATCAATTATAATGAAGCAAAAAAATTTCTCATTCAGTCAATGTGCTACCTTGTCTGCAGCAACTGCAGGCATTAATGTGATAATGAAAACAAAATGCAGATTACATGGCCTCATTGGCATGGAATGGAGACTCCACTTCTAAGGCTAATATAACTACTCTTCAAGTCCAATAAATGCTAATAGGCTGTATACTTGAATAGTTTAATTGAAAAGGTAGAGACTTTCTTTCTAAAGCAAGTGCATCTTCTCAAAATGATAACTTTAAACTTCTGCATAATACTATTAATTACATTTATAATGGCAAACCTTGATCAACAATTCAAATGAGAATTTGAGATCTAATGTTACAAGAAGCTAAGTGGGACAAAAAACTAACCCATACAACATTTGCATTGCTCACACTATCTGTTTTGGAGATAGCAGATTCCATGGTCTGATATAGCTGGGGAAGTGCACCATCCCCAGCCACATCAAGCACAGTGCAACTCCCAAGAGTAACACCAGCAGGAAGGCCTCTCCTTTCAACATACTCCTTCAGATTATTCACAATGGCTTCTGTAGGGTTTTCAGGAACCCCTTGAAACTTTTTAAATCCTGTTACATGAATAGTAATGGCCCTTGGCCCTTCAGATCCCATCTCCTCGTTCTGAATTCTGATGCAGTTTCCAATTTTCGATAAATCTTAATAACAAACCTGTTTTTTTTGTGTTTGCCCCTGCAAAGAAATGCCATTTACATGATTCAGTAATTGCCTACAGTAAAATATGCCAGTAATTGATGAATGCCAAAAAAAACTTCAAAAGCAAAGCATAGTGGTTGATAAATGATCATGAAACAAAATTTCTATAACAACACAAAATCAACAGCCAAACTCCTCAATCTCTATCAGTGAAGTTCTTAAGTCCTAACTACCAATCATTGTAGAAAACCACAGATTTACCAATTCCGTTGACTTAAATAAATCATTCACAAACATGCTCCTTGTACTCCTCAAAATAGCATATAGCTCCTCCTTAGCCATATGCAATAAAATACATGTATAGATTAATTTTCAAACCGGTTTAATCAAACCATAATCATCCATTCCAAAAAGGGCAATTACCTAAGCAGCTATCCTTCCACTAATACTAGAAAAATAATATAACATTGAAATAAAGAAAAATAGAATATGATTTAGAAAAATAATAAAAAACATAAATATGACATACAAAATAACATAAGTGCATGTTGTGTAGGAAACGATCATTCCAGTTGAACATCACCTACCACCAACTGTATCTTGCTAAACAAAAAGAACAGAGAAAACCAAACAGAATGAAGGGCACCTGGGAATTCACGCCACTGCTTTGCTGTGACTTAGAAGTTAGAAGCTTAGTTTGATGACTTTTTATTTTTATTTTAACTTAGCAATGTTGAAGAAAAAGAAGAAAGAAAGAGAGAAGAGGGGTTGCTCCTGTGGCATTATTATTGTGACGTGTAAAGTAAAAATTGCCACTGGATGATGGAAATATTTATGATAATACCACTGATGAATTTGTTGTGTGAGTAGGATAAGGTGTAGGCGCGGGACAATTAGTCATTGGACGGTTTTTGAAGTGACGCAACTGCGTGCGTGCCTCACCCTTTGTTTGACTGTTTCTATTAAACGACAACCGTGAGGTGAGTAAATGAGGAGCATGGACGGTGGCCATTCAAATCACACCCACCAGGACTCAAAAAAAAAAAAAAATGCTCAATACTAATTAAGGCTTAGCTTTGAGAAAATGCTAGCTAACAATTGAATTGGACATTGATTAAACATAAACATGGAGTCTTCAATGAGAAATTATATTGAAAATAAAAAATATAAATTGACATATAACATAACAAGTCCCTTAATCAAGTTGTTATATTCAAATATTAAACTTGAATATGAGACATATAATATTGGAAGAAAAATACTAATCAAGTTGTTATATTCAAATATCAAACACTCACCATTTTATATTTAAAACTTTTAATAGTCATTTATCTTCTTCATTCCTATAAATACCGCTATATACCATCAGTTTTACACACCAAAAACAAATAACATCTTTGTCTTCTTTTCTCTCTCTTTTATTTTTCTTGCGAATTTCTGTTTCTTATTCATGATAGGAAGGGCTTATTATATCATCGGGGATTAACATACTGTGCGGACAAATCCTTAAAAACAGTGTATCTAACACACATTTCTGGTCTAACTCTTGCTTTGTCGCTCGTATTACTCAGCCACCATGACCAACGGCTAATACTCACCCACTTATTTTTTTAGAGTGTGTTACCAAATAATAACTATAATTGTCTTAAAATTTATCTAAAATATAAGTTGCTATCATACTTCTCTTTTTAAAACGATAAGTGTAGTTGATAAATATTTGTAGATTTTATTAAAATATATCCATTTTAATGGTACATTCACATATTATAACAAATTCTTTTTTTAAAAAAATAGGTGGGTAAATGTTTAGCAAATCCATATAAGTAATTTAAAATATTTACGTTCAACACATAATAATGCAGGTGCGAACTTTTTTGGACAATTTTAATTAAATTCCTAAATTAAAAAAAAATATAAATGCATCTTCGATTTAATTTCATGCAATATATAGCAATGAGTGTTGACGGGTTACGATAAAAGTATTAGAGGTAAAATATTTTGGGTGAAAAAGGGGTGACGAGGGAGACAATATGAGTGGGAAGTGTGACACCCTCTACCCCTCACATATATATTAATAAAGGAATAAAAATTCAAATATTAATTAAAATTATTTTTAAAACATTTTTAAATACAAGCCTTTCAAATGGGTAAAAGGCTCACATTCACTTTCTTCTACATCATATTCAAACATGTCCAAATAAATAATAAAGTCATCTCGGCTCAAAGAAGACCATCTAAGTTTCATACAATTAATATAGAACATATATCCTAATGTCACATCCTATCAGAGTGTGGTGTTCCTGTGTCCTCTAGCATGAGGTTCTTCATAGTCATCCACCTATTCATCTGCTCCCCCGAATACAAAGTTCAAGATCATCACAGGATCCAAACACAAACAGTAAACCGAGAGTGAGTTATCACATTTCTAACTACTAGAGAGAAACAACACAACATATAGTAGCCAAATACAATTTACTTAGCATATCTCACACTATTTCATCACTTTGTCATTCATCAATCACACTTTTCAATCATCAATCACAATACACAAGAATCACACACTCCGATCAAGACATAATAACACATCAATTTCATAATAAACAATTAGCAAGCGTATGCAACAGTTATGCTAAGACTCAAGCCTATATGCAATGTGGTACCATGCTAGTGAAAAACCTCGTCGGGCGCCTAGGAGTACATGACAAGACAAACCACACAATAGTAAGTCAAGTCACTCTCACTAGGTAATATCATAGGGAGCCCAGTCAGGGTCATAGTGTTTTGCGAGAATGTTCCAATCATATGGGATCAACATAGGCTTAAAGGAACACTCAAACCATGTGACCCCCAAGGCCTACACTCCGAAGAGTCCGTTAGGGCCTCTCCCTCCTGATTTAGGTCCAACCCAGAAAACATTTTAGCCCACAGACTCTATCTATGAACTGTACAAAACACACGACTCCTCAATTATTCTCAAAATAATTTTAACTCGTCGCCCTTTAAGGGTCTTATCATTAACTCGTCGCCCTTAAAGGGACTTAACATTAACTCGTCGCCCAAAAAGGGACTTAGCATCAACTCGTCGCCCTAAAAGAGACTTAACATCAACTCGTTGCCCTAAAAGGGACTTAGCATTAACTCGTCGCCCTTGAAGGGACTTATGATCGTGTGATTGTACAATTCATAGTTCACAACTCAATGCACATATATATCTCAATCATATACATACTCAATTTATCACATACACTTAATCCCAATCACAATGGTATAATCTCAATTTAACATGTTATCACACCTCATGAATCATATACACTTTACCTATGAACTATGCAATACACACATCTACTCAATTGTTTTCAAAATCATTTTAACTCGTCAGGTTCCTACAATACTCGTCGCCCTTAAAGGGTCTTACAATTGTGTGATTGCACAGTTTATAGTTCACAACTCAATACACACATCTCATCTCAATACACATGTATTTCATCATCCGTCACATGTTCAATTTATCACATACTCACAGTTTGAATCATCATTTCATAACCTCAACATAACAATTTATACAAAAGATTTTATCACAACATGGAATGTAAAATCTCTGAAATAGTTCCTCACAATTGTATCAAAATCATGGGTTAACACAAAGACATCAAGAGCACTCAAGTTTATCAATCAATTCTCATCAGGACATCAATTGGTACATAGAACACAATAATATTGTATTCATAATCATAAAGAAAAATAATAATTCAATAAACATCCCAAAATAAACTCAAATTTAGTTCTCTAAGGATCCCTACACATGTTCATTCTAACCTCCAATTGCAATAAACTCATCCCTTACCTCTGAGCGGACTCACGTGTCTTTAGCTAACGATAGTAACATCTCTAGCGGTTCCCTGAGATTCCTCCAGTTATTCCTCAGACTGCTCCAATAGAATTCCCAAATGTCAGAGAGACGGAGAAGAGATTGAAACCTCCACTTATACTGTCTTCATGCGATTCCTTTTTCTCCTTCCACAAATATTATCTCAAAAATCCCAACGGTTAAAGTGTGCGCAATTGAATTTAGAACAACATATCCAAATTTCATGAAAATCAACGGTTAACGAAACCGGGATCGTAGTTTTACCGAGACAATTTTGGGTTTTTGTGGGAAAATAAAAGGCTACCATGCGAAGGGTTTTCCTCTAAGCTCAGATATAATATCGAAATTCCCAACGGTGAAAATGCTCGGAATTGGGTTGCAAACGTGGTGCTCAAATTACGCGACGATCCAACGGTGAATGCGCCCGAGATCGTCGTTTTTCTAAGATAAGTTTGGTGGACTGCGGGAAAAAGAAAAGATTTTGAGAGGAGAAGGGGAAAAACGAAAATGAATAAATGAAATATTCTATATTTATACCTAGGATAATCAGCCTATTATTTGCTCTATATTTATTTATTTATTTATTTTATAAAAACAAACTCTATTTTATTTTCTATCAAACAAATAAATGAAATACCCTTTTTATTTTCTCTCAAATCATTATTTTAATTAATAATTATATCTCCTTATTTATTTATTTATAAAATCTGATCATTTTTCTAAAACTTTATTTATTTATAAATAACAATTCTTTTTAATCTAGATTACAAAAGTTGGGATGTTGCAGTAAGAATAATTTTAAAATAAAATGAGTCATATGTTACCCCTGCAGTGATGAATTTGTTAAATTTTAATAAATAAATATAAAACATGGACGAGTTTACATTTTTTTTCTCCTAGGGATAATTTCGGAAGCTAGTTAGTTTTTTTTTTTTTTTGACATATGGAAGCTATTTTGTTTTTACAGCATTGACATATGGAAGCTAGTTAGTTGTATGTTAATCACTGTCAAATTTTAACATAAAATTAATGAAGGGGGTATTTTGCACATGTTGAAAACCTTAATGCATTGTGTGTGACATGGACTATATGTTCGTTTACCACATATTTCATTCTTCTCATTATAATTGTTGTATAAAAAAAATAATTTAAAATAGAGGAAGTAATTATTGTCCTTCTTCTCATAAGCATGAAGTTTTTGTGAGCAGTATTTTACAACTCCTGGATCCCTAGTAGTCAGTTCATTTACCTTGTGTGTTAATAGAGAAACCAATAAGATAGCTCAATTTAGCTAACTTCATAGTTCGTCAATCTCAACCCTTGGTGATTTGGGATCTTCCTTGTCCTCAAGACCTCAACTAAGTTTGTTTCTTCTCAATGATAGCTTAGATTGAATTATCTCTGTATTTTTCTAATATATATATATATATATATATATATATATATATATATATATATATATATAAATTGGTTTACATGATAGTTAACATATTATTGTAGTTAATCATAACCCTAATCACTAAACCAAAAACCTAAACACCAAATAAAAACAATTACTTAAATATTACAATTTTTAAACACAAACCCTAAACCCTAAAAATTATAAAAGTTGATGACAACGAATAAGATGACACTTCTTGTGGCGGTCAACAGTATTGCGCTACTTGTTCATGTTCATTGGAAAGTGAATTTCCATTGAAAACAACACATAGGATGGCGCTTAACAGAGTGAACCAGCGTGATGCTACCCATTTTGACAGTCCACCTGAAAAGGTGACAAATTAGGGTGATGCCTTGTGGGTGGAATACTGTTGACTATTGTCACCAACATTCAACGTGACATAAATCACTCATATTGATAAATATATAATTTTTTGACCCACCAAAAATAGTAAATAGTTTTTTTTTATAAAAAAACCAAAATGATAGAAAAGCCGCATCTTGTGTAGTCTAAGCATTTACAACTTCATATAATAAAGCAAAACATTAGTTAGAGAAAAATTAAGACAAACTTCATGCCTCCAAACAATGTTATTTTCTGTCCACAAAAAAAAATGTTATTTCATTACCATGCATTGAAATGCATGAATACCTTGGTGACCGAATACATCAAACGAAGTGATGAATAACTGCTTACAGAGTAGCCAGAAACTTCAGAGACCCTACCTTAATTGACAACAGTGACACCTCAATGTGTCATGATCACATGGTTTAATGATTTGATGTTAGTTGATCCCCTCACTCATCAGTTCAAAACTTCAAATGTTATGCCAGTCTCTTTCTTGATATTGATCACTTAATTGATTCACTTTTACATCCCACAATAATGAGGTAATGTATTTTATGGGTTCTGATATGTGTCAAAATCTCAATTTAATTACTGCGTAGCTATATAGTAATTGATTTATTCCCTGAAATGGGTGTGCATGGCTTTCCGCTTAACAGTTTTTATCAGATTCTTCCATGTACAAAGCAAAAGTTTCCGGCCGTGAGTGAAAGGACTTCAAGTCAAGGTTTACCTTATGTGGAAGAACAACTTTTGAGGGGAGTTAAGTTATTCACATGCTAATCCCACCAAACAGATGATATATTTTATGCCATCTTCAGATAGATTTATAAGCAAAGGATATCGATCTACTAATTGCAGCTTGATCCCTCCCGAGAAAAATTGTACTTAGTTGTATAGAACTCTTTCATACCATTTTTATCTGAGTTTAGTTTCTATGCCAAAAAAATTGCACACTATCAAGTATAAATACGAATTTAATTGCGAATAAAAATAAATAAACGAATATTTTTCTCTCTATTGTTTTTTCTTGTTTTACATTGGGAGAGCAGAGAATGTAACCACTTATGCTATTATGCTGTTTTTCTTATAAAGTTAACTGCAAATAGACAGCACGAATGGTATGGTTACTTAATTTAAAAGGGTTTTGTTAACATCTATTTACGTTGGTTTTAAAAATTAAAATTAAGAGCTTTAATAAAATAAAAAAACTAATAGCTTATTAGATTCACTTTTCACTTTTTTTCTTCTAAATAAACCATCTTCTAATAATTTTACATCCTTAACAATCAAATTTAATTTTCATTCAAATTATATTAAGTTTTAGAAATTATTCCCGAAACAATAACTTTATAAAAAACTAAATAGAAACAACTTAGAGATGTTTCCTTGGCCTCTTCTTCAAAGTGTTCTATTCAAGTGCCTAGAATAATTTTCTTAGAAAATAAAATGTGTTATATTATACAAACTCTTTGAAATGTGATGAAGGGACAACCAATATTGTTTTTTAAAATAGCAAACAAACAGGACTTAAAAAAATTGACGGAGGAAGGTATTTATTTTATTGAATATTTGTAATAAATATTTTTAGAAATTTTCAATTGTTTAGAAACACTCAAAGATAATGCTCATAAAATCATTTTTTTTTTCATTTCAAGCAAATTCTTTCCATTTCCATAAAAGAGGTGTTCCAAACACACACTGGTGAGTTCCAAATGAACATGAAAGTTGACAAGGGTACTTGTCTTTTGGCTCTTACAAGGTTGTTCTTTTATTTCTTTTTCTTTGAGCCACGAGGCTTTTACAAGATTGAGATCCATACGAGCACATGCAATAAATGAACAGGTAACATATAGGGACCATCCTTTAGTGTAAAGCCAAATTGTCAAAGTGTGAAAAAGTGAAATGAAAATAATCATCAAGATATTGTACTCAAGAAATTAACAAGGATATGTATTCTATATACGTGTGTATGAGATCATAGACATAGAAAACAAAGCAACAAAGAGAAGTATATAGCGGCTCTTGATTCCCACCAACCCCACAACTTTCATTCATTTTATTTGTTGGACGTGACCATTATACATGACTTATAAAGATTCTTTTAACATAATTTGGTCCTTTGTGATAACAAATGGCCCCACATTCATTCTAGATCGTGGGAATTGGCTTCCTGGAACAGGATTAACCCATGATACTTGTCTGCAGTAAAGAAAACAAGAGCAATTTTCATATTAAATTTCCCCTCTATTGTATATGAAGTTCATGAAACAAATCCTATGCACTTCAAAGATATTTTGAATAAGATCTTCATCAAATCCCTGATAACAAGCCTTCCATCTTGCACATCCAAAAAAGCATTGATATTTTCATGCCACTAGCTACTGTATTTGCACCACTTTTTCATTCAGTTAGGAAACATAATTAAGAAATGGTTTGAATCAAAATAACAAGTGGCTAACAAGCTCTAGCCTCAATGTGAAACAAAAACATAAGAAAGAAGGGATGCATGAATGCCAAGAGAGCACCGAAAGTTGGGAGATTCCTTTTTCAATGATCAATTACCCTGTCTTTCACGAAAGACAAATCCTAAGATGCCTATTTACCTTCTACTATTGTTCTAGATGTACCCTTCTGAAATTTCTCTTTCCTTCTAGGGGAAAACTTTCTACACTTTGAATTTGATCTAGGACAAGGAGTGGACTTGAGAGGTAGGAGTATCAATTAATAAAAGAGAAAACAACACATGAAACAAACAAGTACTTTTAAGCCACTCAGCAAAGTACCATAGAACTTTGGGCCACTGCAACCGAAGGAGAAATTTTACCAATGGTAATAATTTGAGCATTTTGCTCACATAAACAGAGCTCTCACTTTTTAAGGAAGAGAAAATCAACAGTAGTTATTACTTGTATATATGTGCATCACAAATATAATAACAATAAAATCACAGAAATTACTTCTTGTTAATTCAAAAGCGATGTGTATCATCAATTGACAAGAGATGGGAAACCAAAGACAAGCAAGAGATCACACCGTACTACTAGGGAGAGGTAGGGAGTTTGGAATAATATGCATGTAAAATCTACCCTCTTGATTTTTTTTTTTCATTAATGCTTGAAATGTTACAGTTTCTTTACCAAGTGAACTACTCACTTTGGAAAGGTCAAATGTAATACTTTTAAATCCAATAGGCCAATAGGAAAAGAGAAGGGATCAAATTAATATTGGAGCAACAGGTAAAACCATATCATATATAAACGATCTTCTATATAAGGGTGTGACTGTAATTTTCGCTCTCAACCCCTAAATAGCAAGAGTGAGGGTTGAAAAACTTAAACTCTCCTCGTCCTTAGCACCAATGTTGGAGTGCATTCCGGCAATAAAAATTAAATCACCATTAAGTATCCCTACCTCAAATCATTAAAGGGAGATAAGATGCTGATTACCAGTGTCTACTGTCAACTTTTCACCTATAAATATTCCTCCTTGTGGAAAATGAGCTACATGCATCTTCATTCTTCAATCTCTCTCACTCACTCATATTACACTTCCACTCACCCTGCAGAACAGCCATGTCAACACTGAACCACCTCTTTGATCTTCCAGAACAGATATGCTACGTACAATGTGGATTCTGTACAACAATACTAATGGTAATGCATGCCGTACTGAAGTTCCATGTGTTGGTTTTAATTCTTCTTTTTCCACACACTTCAACTTTTTGCTTCCACTTTGCAATTTTGTGAGGTACAGGTGAGCGTTCCATGCAGCATTTTGTCAACAGTGGTGACCGTGAGATGCGGCCACTGCACAAGCCTCCTCTCTGTCAACATGAAGAAAGCTTCCTTGGTCCCTTTCCACCTTCTAGCTTCCCTTACTCATCTTGAGGTCTTTGTTTACCTTTTCAGTTCTCTGTTAACTATTTCTTTATCATTAGTAGTAGTAATTGTTGGTGAGTCCATTGACCCACATATTTGCTTTTAATTTGAAATATGCTTTTGATCCATGAAAAAAAAATTACGGTTTTTAGTTTTAGCTTCTACAAAAGTTTATTCTTTATCTCTACATTTAACAAAAGAAATAACATGTCTCTTACCACACATGTTTTTATCTCTACATTTTGTTAATGTAGTTGAGTCTCTTACTACACATGTTTTTAGTACATGCATGAAAAGGGATTAAAACTACATCATTTTGTTATGGGTAGAGATTAAAAATGAATAAATTTTTTATGAAGACTAAAATAAATAAATAAAATTGTGATATTTTCGAGCAACAAAAGAAGATATTTCAACCTTATTTTTTACTTGATGGGGTCAAATTTGTAATATTATTTAATGATTTTTAACTTTAAATGCATTTGTGAATATTTCCTTTCTCCAGCCAAAAGAAGGTGCTTCAGAAGATGGTGCAAACAAGAGTTTGAGCAGCTATAATACATCCACAATGACCAATTCGGATTGTGAAGAAGAGAACGTGACCCAAATTTCCGATTTCGTGCATAAACGTACGAAAAAATTAAACTGCGATAATTAACACTGAGCTTACAGAAAGTTTTGTTAACCATGCTTGTTCCGTTTTAAAAATTTAATTATCTATTTTTATGACTGTAATCTTTGCAGCTCCAGAGAAGAGACAAAGAACACCATCTGCTTATAACCGTTTCATCAAGTAATGTTTAATCACACAAAGTTGTGTTCAGAGACTATAGACCATAAATTTAAAATTTTGAATAATTCTGATGTTAATGTTAATTCAATGCAGAGAAGAGATTAAAAGGCTTAAGGCTGAAAACCCTAACATGGCCCACAAGGAGGCTTTCAGCACTGCGGCAAAAAATGTAAGGTTTCTGAATTAACTGCACAGTAACTTAACATTAAGTGTTGAATGGAACCACGAGTATTTCGTGAAGAATGGTACTTTTAATTATCAGATAAAATAAATAAATACTGATTATTTTTTTTATATATATTTTTTGGTCATTTTAGTGGGCCAATTTCCCTCCGTCACCGAGTGATGGAGAAGCAGACAGCTGTAACGGGACAGAGCAACTTGTGGATCTGGACTCCCATCAAGAGCCTCGTGATGCAATTGAGGTAGAAAAAGCATAATTGGTTGAAAATTAACTGAAAATATAGTGGATTTGTGTAATATATGAAAATTTAGTAATATTAAACTAATCAACCATCATTACTCCTTGAAATATTATCTTTTCTCTTATTTAATCTCAAAAGTAATAAATTATATAAGTAATTTTTCCATGTATTGAATATTCATTAGTTTAGTTCTTAAGTTGGTATATATTCTACAAATGTTCAGGACCAATTTGATAGTTTTCTATGTTTAGAATACCATATAAATATTATGATTTCTAATATATACTTGGAGATTTCTTTTATATATATATATATATATATATATATATATATATATATATATTACTTTTGGGACTAGAGAGAGTAATATTTTAAGGATGTAATTGAGGTTTATTCAACAATAAACACGTTACTTTAGGAAATTAAAGGTTGCTGTTAATAGGAGCTTCTTTGTTGTTTGCTTTGTTATATGCTATTATAGTGTCACTTGGTCCTTTTTATGTCACAGAGAAATAGTACAAGTACTTAACCATGCTCCAATAATTCATTCAATAGAGAACACTTATCATCATGATAATGACCAATTAATGTGACATAGAGCCGTTTATTTATTCAAAAGTACTCTAGATAGTTATAATTTGGAGCACACATAGTACAAGCAATTGATTTACAAGGATCTTATTAAAGGCGAATGGTGGCCTTAATACTTAAACAATTGGTTGCACTTACTAAAACGAGATGCTAGATGCTATAGGTCACCAAGAAATTATACTCTCGCTAAATAAGGCAGCAATATTGAATATAAAATAGCAATCTTCGTTATGTGGACTAATTACTATCCTGTGTATATGTAATGTAATGTAAGCCTACCCTGTTTCTAATAGTAGTACTTTTCCATTGTAATGAGTGTATGTATGATTTGACTTCATTTCTGAAACTTTCAGGTTGATAAAGAAGGCCAAGGTTTCCGTGGAAGAAAGGCTCCAAGGAATTCTATCTGGGAAAGGACACCTTTTGAGTGAAGGCTCAACACACAAAACAACAATCTATTTTCTGTCTTAACATTAAAGTTTCTACTACATCGCTTGCCTTATGAAGAAAGACGCTCTCGGGAATGAAAAAGTTGAGTAGGATAGATAGCTAACATTTGAGACTTGAATATTGAATTTGTTTTTTCACACTCACTTTACGCGCGCCTTTGCTATCTCTTTCTTTTCCATTGCATATCTCATCGTGACTTTAAAATTTAACCATTTACATGGATGTAAATGATGGATTATGGTTCCCAAAAGAGTGTGAAATTATAAAAACATTCACTATCTTTGAGACTTTGCGCTTTAGAATTTGTCTTGTAGTAGTAATTAACAGTTCTGACTTTTTATTCCTTTTAGTTAGCATATCTTATTGTTACTTAACAATTTAACCATTTTGCATGCATATGGGTGTAAATGATGATGGAGTACACATAGTTCCCAAGAGAGTGGGAAATTATAAAACATTTATTATCTTTGAGACTTTTTAGACTTAAGAAAGTGTCTTTTGGTGATAGTTTTGACTTTTGACTCATGACACCTTTGTGATTGAGCATATCAGCTTCATTATTCTTCCGGATTACACAAACGTTTATCGGTTTAAGTAAAAAGTCCTTTAATATAAATTCTCAAACTCAATCAGCCAGTGCAAGTTGTCAAAAGGGTAATTTGGTGTAAGTTATGGTGTCCGGAACTAGAAAATGAAAGAGAGAGAGAGAGACTTATAGAGGCAAAAGCAAGCTTCTATCATTAAGTTTGGTTCATTTGAATTAACTTTACAGCTGTCAAATTTATACAATGTCTGCAAATGATACCTTTGACAGCTTCCTTTACAATCAAAATGCTGGAAATTAATAAGGATCCATCCACACACACACAAAGGAAATCTCAACTAAACTTGGAAAATTACAAAAAAGTAATTGTAAAACATTCCAACCAGTTATGTTGCATCCTTACACACCAAGCTAATGACTAGTATGGTACAATTTATTTCTTTAATGGCTTCGAGAACAGCATCTATAGTATTGAAGAACTACAACCATTGGCCACTATATGTGCTTGGAACGAGGATCTGCATCCTCAAATCCTTAGAGAGATACTGACCAAATAAGGTTGATTAATAAATTTCTTAGGCTATGATTAGTCATCAGTAATATTTCCCTGATCCATCTTTAACTAAATGGTGACTGAGTAACCCAGCTCACTTTTCCCTTGCAGGATTATTCAGCCATTATTCACTTAATCATTTCCAGTGTTTCCTTCTTGCCAAATTTGGTCTCCTTTGAAAACATCTACCTTAAAAAGGAAACAAACAATAACTGATATCAGTATGCTGCAGATAACTTATTTATGGTATTGCATGCACAACATATAAAAGCTTAATTATACAAATATTTATGGTCATAAACTAATGTTGAGTTGCATACAAATCTTTAATTATAATTAGTTTATAAATTTAAAACATCTTAGTTTAAAAGTTTAACGCAGCTTTATCCTCGAAAGGACATGGAAGTTTAGATCTTACTCATGAATAATGGCCTGGGAGTGGTAACTTGCAAATATGCTCTAAAGAACTCCTTGTTCTCCTTTTGCAACTCTTTCCACACTGCACAAAGGAACACAAAAATAAATTAACTCACACAATCATGCTTCGGGATAAACACCAAGTGTAACATAGACTTCACAACACAAGTGCTATCTTTCATTTATTTTGAGAGCCACCTATCCAGAAAACTCGAGTGATGAGAAAAAGATAAGGACCTGTAACAGTAACAAGTGGCTTAATCCCTGCATGTTCTGCCAGTGCCCTTACGCACTGGTCTTGGCTCATGTGAAAGAGAATGCATCTCTCTATGAGATTTTGAACCTGCATTAATATTTTCCATGCACAAAGGTTATTATTAATTTGGAGCTTATACTATAAAATAATCAAGGCAATAATATATAAAGTAAACTAAGTGTGCAACATATGATATTACCATCCTAATATAGCTATAAGGGTGGCAATACAAACAAGGAAGAGGGTATTGAAGACTGTGATCATGCATTGTGTTCGTGTAGCTAGTTATGGAAAAAACAAAGAGAATAAAGAAAAGGAATAGAAGAAAGAAAACAAACGGAAAAAGTACACGTGAGGGGAAGATATTTTTGAGGGGGGGTTTTATATAGTAGAGAGCATACACAAATGAGTGTCACATTGTGTTATCCACACATATCTAGAGTGAAGGGCCAAAATAGCTCGAGAAATCCAAATGATAGATTCACCTCATCTTTAAAGGGATAAGAGGAGTGGTGTTCCCCCATCTCCCACTCCTTTTCTTTATATATATTTTTTTCTTTTATATATTTAAAGAGTGAATTTGTGTGCTATTTACGACAAAAATGTGGACATGCCAATAGCCACTTAAACGACGACCTTGAGCTTTAAGATTGCAAAATAAATACCTCATTTATTGCAACATATAAATAAAGGGGTCCTACTCTTTTGAAATGCCCTGAATTTTGGAGTGGTCCTCCTCATGCATAGATGCCACTTGCTTCCGTGTTAGTGAAACAATAAACATTCAAGTCTACGTCGAGAGGAAAAAGACAAAAGAAAAAAGTGCCAATTAAAGAATATCACTTGGTTCCGTGTTAGTGAAACAATATGTGAATGAGATTCAAATCAACGTCAGAGGGGAAAAAAACAAAAGAAAAAAGTGAGGAATATCATTACCTGGCCGCACCTGCTACTACAATTCAGGCAAAATCATATATTGAGAAAATATGAAGGAGGTAAAAGATATGAAGAGCAATGTACTGCGTGTTTGATATGCTTGCTCGAGGAATGATTGGCTGATCTATCATCTATGTCTGTATTCCCATAATGAGTCTTATCTCTTAAACATGATTTTATTTTTATCCACCATGATGTTTGACATTGTGTTAGAAACAATTCACTCTAAATTTTAGTGTGCATTTTGGTGAGTATTGGCTAAATAAATTGTGTGGGTTTAATTGGATAAACATTGAAACAATGAGTAAAATTGATTTTCTGCATGTTTGAATGTGGATCCAGAGCACTGAAAGGAAAAGTTAATTACATTAGTTTTTGTGTCTTTTTTCATAATTGACGTAAATTTAGAGTAGAGAATTGAGTTTTTTTTATGGTTAACCAAACACATTATTTATAAAATTAATTTTAAAATAATGATTTATATTTAGATATTTTTATTATAAGAGTTAGTAGTGAAATTCAATATTATAAATTTTGTATCTAACGTAAAAATTATTTAAAATTACTTTAACTCAAAATTAATATCTACATGTAAAATTGATTTTTCAACATCAAACATGCAGAAACATATGCAAAATCATGTTAATTAGCATTTGAACATGATAATGGAAACGAGAAATCAAATACATGTTTTTTTTCTCGTTAAAGACTGGATTTCATTGCAAAAAATGATCATGTACATTTAATGAGGTGCCTCCTCAATCCAGACCTTCTCAATATATTCAAAAGCTAAATTTGCAAGTGTATCTGGAACTGTATTGCCACTACACTTTACAAAGGATAAATCAAACTGACCAAAATCCTAGCAATAACTTTGCAATCATCAACAAAACTATCAAAATAGGATGACTTTCCTTTTGTTGTACACAGAACCAGGCTTGGTTCAAAGGCAAACAATCAGTTTCCATGAGGACGATGGTAAAGGATAATTCCGCTGCCAACATTAAAACACATCTCAAGGATAAAAGTCTCGACCACTTTTGCATGATAACAATGAGGGATAAGTTTCGTAGTTGCTGCCAAAGTATCTCCATTAGAGTCTCTACAAATGAATCCCGTTCAGATACCTCTACCCTGTTTCAGAGCTGCATCAAAGTTAATTTTCCCCCGTCATTCTCCATTGGTGATTTCCAGCTGATAGGGTGTCCCCATGGTGAGCCCGCGTATGAAATTTTTTTGGGCAAATGACCCAAAATGATCTGTCAAGAACAATCTCCAAAGGGATCCATTTTTTCTCAAAAATCCATTCATTTCTCCTTCGCCATATAGAGCATAGCAGGGAACATAATTTCTGAAAAAAAAAAAAAGGTAAATAGCTAAATTGGTCAAAGTGTGAGGTTCTAACAAATTAAATTTTAAAAGATAAAAATTTTAAATTTATTTTCTGAATATGCAAAAAAATATATATAATAAATTAGTTCCGCAGATAATTTAACAACAAATTAATTTTTAAATTTTATAATTTTTTATTAAATTAGTCATTAAATTTTATAACTTAATAATAAAATAATTTCACAAATTTAATTAAAGGACTAACTTGTTTCATTTTTTTCAAATTAAAGGACTAATTTTATATTTCTTTTATTTATCAGAAATTAATTTATCATCACCTCACTCTTACTCTTTTAAGGATGAGTTTGGCTATTTAAAAAAAAAGAAAAAAGCATACCATTTGTATCTAAACAACCATTTTGCCACGTGATAAACTGCACATTTGGGTCAGCTGTTATCCTCCCCACTTACCTGACTAGCGAACCAAACAGATTTCGCCTCTAGGCACTGTAAGAAAATATGCTCCATCGTTTCCTCCATTTCTCCATAGTACAGGCAGATTGGATCCATTAGTGGCATCTTCCGTATCAAATTTGCTCTTACTGGTAATATATTTCTACATGCTATCCACAACAAATTGAGACACTTTGGTGCAACTTGTATCTTCCATATATTTCCCTATAAGGTTTCATTATGAGTGTTGGAAAAACCTTCAGCATCATCCATTAAAGACAAAGCTATATGGTATCCAAATTTCACAGTGCAAATTCCATCTGTTGTGTGCTTCCAGATCACCACATCAATCATAGATTGATCCTCAAAGAAATAGCCAACACCTTGTCCACCATTGGGTATAGGATTAAGTTTCTGATTTTTTCGTCACCCCAATTACCTGTATGAGGATTCATAAGCTCATAGACTTTCAGATTATTATCACTCCCCTGTGGTTGTTGACTATGAATTTGGTTATGCCACACATCTGGTACCCATTTGTCAGTCCACACATTTATTTTGAAGCCATTTCGCACCGTTTACATGGTGCCCTCCTCCATAATCCTTTTTGCATCACAAATACTGGCTCAAGTGTAATTGGGTCGTTGTCTTTTTTTTGCTTGCATCACATCTTTATAGGGAAAGTATTTGGACATTAGCACCATAGCCATGAAGGAATCCTTGCAAATTCCACTACTGTTTCACTAGCAAAGCTTTGTTAAAAGTTGTCGTCATTCTGAATCCTGTTCCTCCTTGCTTTTTGGGTCTTGAAAGTTTCTTCCAACTGAACCAAAGGATTTTCTTCTCTTGCATATCTCTACTCCAAAAACTTTAGTTGTTAGGCTCTCAATCTTCGCACAAATAAAGATAAGAATTCTGAAACATCCCATAATATAAGAAGGGATAGCCTCGACCACCACCTTGATGAGAACCTCTCTACCCGCTTGAGATAGGGTCTTCTCTTTCCACCCCTTCAGCTTCTTCCACACTTGGTCTCTGACAACTTGAAAATTTTGGGCTTTAGACCTACCAATGATAGTAGGGAGACCGAAATATGTCGTATGACTATCAATAGCCTTAACACCAAGAAGCTGTTAGAGCTCATGTTGTCTAAGATAAGTACATTTTAGCTACAGGATAATTTAGACCTGTTGAGATTGACTTTCTGTCTAGAAGCATCTTCATATTGTTTTAGAATTTCATAGACGTGAGTGGCTTCCTTCCTTGTTGCCCGTGCAAATTGAATGTTGTCATATGAAAAGAAGAGATGAGATATCACAGGTGCTTGGGGATAGATTTTAATTCGTGCAAGGAATCCTTTTCAACTGATCTTTTAATCAAGGCTGGAAATGTTTCAACATACAAGATGAATAAGTAGGGGGAGACGGGGTCCCCTGTCATAGTCCTCTAAGGGATGAAGTCTGTGTGTGGTTGGCCATTCAACATCACAGGAAAAGAACAGTGGTCACGTATCTTGTAACACCCCTAGTAGTATTATGATTTTTCTAAATTTATTTATCAAATTATGAAGTAAAAGAATTAATTTAAAATGAATTGTCCAATAACTTTTTGTCGTGGCTTAAAAAAATATTATTACCGGAGATCTTTTAAAATGATAAGTCTAATACTCGTTATATATAAAATAAGGTGTCCATTAATATCATATCTTTCAATAAGAAACAATTTAATTTATAAAATATTTGATTTCCATTAAACCAACACAAAACAATAAAAGCTCATTTGTACATTCTCTATTATGCTTTGTTAAGCAACTACACTATACAATTAAAACACATGTTTACATTCCTAAAATAGACACTTGATACATCTGAGTTACATAAAATAATGATAACAACATAATATTAAAACCTAATCTACCCTCTATTGTACAAGAAAAGATTGAGACTCAAAACAATGACTCAAAGAAAACTCAACCCTTATATACCCACTTTAAAACTCTCAAGACATCATTAGCAAATCTTTCTTCTTCTAGAACAAGTACAAGTGCTTTTTTAGTGCTTATCGCAACTTTCACATCTGATCTTCATTGTTGACATCCAGTCCTTCATCCTTCTCTGAAAAACAAAGGGTGTATGGAGTGAGTCACCCATCTCCTCTAAAACCACAAGCAAACGACCTTATGGTCACAAACATACATACTGATCACCACGAGGTGATCCTCTCCCAGTCTCACTCGCAATCCTATTCACACTTCTAATATATTCTAAACTTATCACATCATGAGCTTGCTATCATTGGAACTTCTGAAACTCAGTGGTTTTACACAATTTAAGTTGGATGACTATTTGGAGTACAACCCTTGTCACGGTACAATGACAAGGTCTCATTAACATGGTTATTGCTCACATTTGTCGAGGTTGCGAAGTTGACACTATGGAAGCACAACCACAAACTCGATGCCACAACCCCAACAAACAACAAGTTAGCGATCCATCCCTCAAGTACTATTCTATGTGATCATCCAATCTTTGACGACTAACTCCTCAACAACTTTCCTCACTAGGATTGTCTTTATTCGCTTATGTGGGTTTCTTCAATCACAGGTGCTTGGTGGTGGTTGGAGAACAAAACATGAGCTCAAGGCTTCACCTTCAACTCCTCAACACAAAGATAAAAAATCACCACACTAGGTGATTATTCCAATCCCACCTCTCATCATTCACACTTAACACAAGCTGAACTTTTCACGGGACTACTTATATGCTTACTTCTCCAATTGCCATCCATGACTTGCCTTGCATTCCTTGCAATATATGCCATCTCATCATGAGACGTCACAAGTATATTGTATCGACTACTATTCTTACACTGTTAGGGAAGAGGACTTCTCCTCCTTTGCCTCCAACCAAGGCATTAAACTATTTCTAGTACACCATAAACTATAAGAAATGCCTCAAGGAATTCTCACACCTTCCATGAATTGAATTCATGTCACACCCATGTTTTATCAAGTTTTATGAAATCCTCCATTCTCTCAAGATTATGTGGGGTTTATCATAATTCATTTTCTTCAAGAAAAGGTCTTAAGGCTTATTCTAAGTTCAATCCTTACATATGTACTCCAATGTGCAAAGGTACCTAAGATTTACTACGTCCAATAATTTATTAGGTTCACACTCTTATTAAGTTTTTATTCATTGTTTGTCACAATGAATCTTAATTATCACTAGAATTAAATTCTAGTTTCTACAAATGCACCCATGCATTAAGTCCACTTGTCCCAGCTCAAGGATCCCATAATACTTAATCACACCAAACAACACCACATCAATATACAAACACACACCTAATTAAGGTTTCCAGTACACAATTTGCCTGGGGATCACAATTCCTCCCGATCTTCAATTCAATTAATAATAATTCAATAGTAACAATTAAAAGAGCTCCATTCACAATAATCAATAAATCATGTTAAAGTATAATGGTCTCTCTTTGGAGTAGACTCATTAAATCATGGTACAATATAATGATTTCAAGACTCATTTCAATAACAATTTAATAATAGCGATTAAATTGCAAGTATACGTAATTTGATTCAATTCCTAACTTATCAATGTTTAACAAAGGTAAATACTTCAAACATTACATTGAAACCCATTTATAAGATTCCAAAACCCCATATAAACAAGGAAATTCCAACATAGATTCCATTTGGAAGCAAATCACAAGTGCCTGATAGACAATGGCGCTTAAGTGCCACTTTCCTTGTGCTTAAACCCCAACATCTGACAACAGCACTAGTGCTTGAGAAAAATGCAACGCTTAAGCATGAGAAACATCATGCTTAGGCGTGAGCAGTTGCAATACCTTGAAAAAGTGTGTTTTTCCATCTCTAATGGCTTCCAAATCAACCCAAGTTGAACCCGAATAATACCAAACATATACCCACAACATGGAACACCCAAAATGACAAAGATTCACAAGGTATAACAATCTTAGCACAAGATCTAAAAGAAAAGGACCTAAGTGTTGATTTATGGAGAGCTAACTTCCTATGCTCCTACAACACATCTAGTGGAAACTACTCCATAACCAACCAAAAGAAACAAGAGTACGAAAGGATCAACTCATCCATACCTCAGTGGATGCACGAACATTGTGAAGAATGGAATGCTTGAAGCTCAAGGAGTTAAGAAAGCAAGCAACCAAAGCAATAACTATTTCTCCTCTCTTTTCCAAAATTTTAGTAGACCCCAGAAATGAAAAAGGCTCAACTTGAGCTTCAATTGAGGTGAATTTGGAGTGTTAAGCAAGTCTAGGATAGCCCAAGCTTCAAGGGTCCCAAGTTCCCATTGGTTCCTAAGTTTCCTCATGTCACTATGTCACTTTGATTGAAAGAAAATCTGGTGGAAGGAGAGAGAGGAGATGGCTATGTGTAATGCCTCAATTTCTTTTCTTGAAATATAGCTTTAAAATTTTTTAAATAATAAATATTGCAAAATACGAATCATTAAATTTTAGTTTCTATTTCTAAGTTGACAAAATATCTCAATATTTTTTTTTCTTTTTGGGAAAAGAAGGAGCATGTATACATATATATTTATTGTGCTTGATTAAAACGTGTAATATGATTAAATGCTCATGAATAGAAGGTACTACCAAAATGCTTAAAAAATCACCAAAAGGTTTTATCCAACAAAATATTACAACATTGAGCATAGAAATCCTCCCACCCCAAATATACAACAAAAAGGGAAAACCATCCTCACTTAGAGTAGTCACTACCCAAGACCCACAACTACCTAGGGCGAAGTCATATCTTCAGAAGGGTCGCTCTTGTCTCCCAAGGAATCGCATTCCTGGTCGGTTGAAAGAATCTCTTCCTTAAGTATCTCTTCACCAATAACATCCTGGTAGAAGGCGATCTCGCATGGCATGGGATCCTCATCATCACTAAAATATCCCACATCCTCATGAACTTCAATGGCGCCACATCCTGGTGGAAGGTAGATCTAGTAGGCCTCCCATTGACATCGTGCCTGAAGAACTGCTGCACGAATCACAACGAGTTGTTTGGTCGTGCATGTCCAAAGTAAGTGTAGTAGGAAATGATATGGGCAATATCATGTTGAGAGGTACGCTCGAATGAGTAGTGATATGAAGCATTTTCCTCTATGGTGATCAATGACTCATGGGGCTCATCTAATAGCAAAATATGGCACCAGATGTATCCAAAATATGCGTGGAGGCATACCTCTTCCTCCATCGTGTAGTTGTAGTGATAGCTACTGATTCATTTGAGCATCATTTTCTGATGCTCCATGACCTCCCCCTGAAATTGGTGGTTGCAAGGGTGAGTCCTCCACTCCTCGAATGCCACAAACAACATGCAATAGTAAAACAAAATTAAAATATACAATCTACGTAACCATTGCGTGTGGTTATCTAAACAAGCAACACTCTCGCATCCTAAGTGCGTAACTATCACACTAAATTCACCATTGGGCCCAATTACTGCCACCGATCCTACAAAGTCTTGGTGGTCTTACAAAATCATGTTGATGACAATCAGGAGCAATCTCTACATATAGATACATCGTACACCGATCCCTCATCTCCTAACTCAAAAAGCATAGTCTCAGAGTCCGTTAAGAGTAGCAAAGTGAGGCCTATGAGTTACCCGCACTAAATGAGTGCACCAAAAGTCGAGTAGCCACCACTCGCTAATTCCCCTTGGTTTTTTTAACCTCTTCACCCACTACACCCTAGTTTATCTCTATCCACCATCCATTTCCTCAACGCAACCTCACATTCTCACAGAAGGAAATAGAATCACTAGTTATTTTACTCTCCGTCCAGTCCTCTTGAATCTTTCCACCGTATTGCATGTGCAATCCTCATACCACGTACATCAACAAATGCATACATACAAGCAAATAAGAAAGAGAGACGAGACTCAAGTCTAGGATGAAGAATGGAGCTCATTTACCTAAGATTGATGACTCAAAGGCAAAATAACACTAAGAACCAGCTTGGAAGAAGAAGAAGTACAGCTGAACTCGCCTCCTTCAAGTTTGAATGCATGCAAAATGAAGGGATAAGGCTGCAAAAGAGTTTTTTCTCTCAAAAAGGCCAATAACTATGGTGTAGGCTTCCATTGACAAGGCTTTGTGACACTTTCAATGACCACACTTGGCTGCCAATTTGAATGTGCCAAGCCGTACCACAAATGGGTGGTTTTGCTTTATGCAAAACTACCAAAAATGGAAGGGATAGGATTTTCCAAAAATGGATATTTTTGGTTTTTACCAAAACTAGTAAATCTTATCTTAATCGCTTAGGTTATTATGCTAATCTCCCAAGGAATGCATGTACCCAAAGTGATTCTCACACAGAGAACACTCTCACACAGAGTTAAATTATATTGTCGCTTAATGTGCGGTGCAATTTCGCTACAGATGGAATTTTTATTTAGATAGTTTCCAAATTTCTATCAACGAACTAAATAAATTATTTGCACTAAAAATAAATAAAAATAACTCTACACTTATACAATTAATATCATACAGAGAATAAATTACATTACACAGTGCAAAAAAATTCCATTGTCTAGTCTTGAACAGTGATTTTTTTACACGTGTAGAAAATAAATGGAGAATGAAATTTCAAGGTGTTACACTATGTAGCTCTAGACCATAAGTGGGTAGTTTTCCTTTTGAAATTATAACTAAAGATGGTTAAGATAGGATTAGGCAAATCAAGAAACTTTTATTTTACCTGTGACACCCTCTACCCCTCACATATATACTAACAAAGGAATAAAAATTCAAATATTAATTAAAAGTACTTTTTTTAAAACATTTTTAAATACAATCCTTTCAAAGGGATAAAAGGCTCACATTCACTTTCTTCTACATCATATTCAAACTTGTCTAAATAAATAATAAAGTCATCTCGGCTCAAACAAGGCCATCTAAGACTTCGTACAATTAATATAAAACCTTATACCCCAATGCCACATCCTATCAGAGCGTTGTGTCTCGACGACCTTCAACACAAGGTTTCTTAAAGCAATTCACCTAGTCATCTGCTCCCCCAAACACAAAGTTCAAGATCATAACAGGATCCAAACACAAACCACACATGGGGAGTGAGTTATCACATTCCTAACTAGTAGAGAAGCAAGACAACTAGATATACATATCATATAAACCAAATAAAACTTACTTACACGTAACTTACGTAATTCTGCCACTTTGTCATTCAAAGTTCACTTTTCATCCATCAATCACACTTTTCAATCATCAATCACATTACACAAGAATCACACACTCTGATCAAGACATAATAACACATCAATTTCATAATAAACAACTAGCAAGCGCATGAGACAGTTATGCTAAGACTCAAGCCTATATGCAATGTGGTACCATGTCAGTGAAAAACCACCCTGGGGCGCTTAAGAGTACATAACATGACACACCACACAATGGGTTTGTCAGGTCACTCTCACTAAGTAAGATCATAGGGAGACCAGTCAGGGTCACGATGTTTTGCGAGAATGCTCCAACCATATGGGATCAACATAGGCTTAAAGGAGCACTCAAACCCGGTGACCCCCAAGGCCTACACTTCGAAGAGTCCGTCAGGGCCTCTCCCTCCTGATTCAGGTCCAACCCCTAAAATCATTTTAGCACACAGACATTGCTCGTGAATTATACAATACCCATGACCTCACACTTGTGTTTTAAACACGTACAACATATTGCACTACAATTTAACACTAGTTCCTAAATAGGAAACCTACACTTTCTCTTTAACACTAGTTCCTAAATAGGAAACCTACACTTTCTCTTTAACACTGCGTATTTACACTTTTCTCAAGATAACACTGGTCAGGTTATTGTACAATTCACATCTTTCAACACAAATAATGTCACATCAAAAGTTAATCACACACTTATTCACAACCAAAACTCATTCATAATTTCACATCTCATAATGTCACAATCCACCATCACATGTTTTCACGTATCTCATAATTCAACACCTGTTCTACTTTACCCTTTTACTCAATCTCAATAACAATATTATGATCTCAAAACAACATGTCATTCCACAATTCATCACATATTTCATTCATAGACATTGCTCATGAATTATACAATACTCACGACCTCACACTTGTGTTTTAAACCATACAACATATTGCGCTACAATTTAACATTGGTTCCTAACTAGGAATCTACACTTTTTATTTAACACTGCGCATAAACATTTTTCGCAATATAAACACTGGTCGGGTTATTATATAATTCACAGCTCACAACACAATTAATGTCACAATCAACCATCTTATATTTACGTGTATCTCACAATTTCTCACATTCAACTTTGCACTTATATTCAATCTCCATAACAATATTATAATATCAAAGTAATATGTTATTGTACAATTCATCATATATTTGATTTATCACTTATATACAATTCCAATCATTATTTCATAATTCTATATAACTATTTATTACACTAATATTATTCGAAGCACAACAAATTATACAAGAATATTTCTAAATCCACGGGGAGTAAAAATCCCTCACATAATCATACAAGAAGAATTTTAATATAATAAAACATCCCAAAAATAAATCCCAATTTGACCCTCTAAGGATTCCTACGCATATTCTCACTGATTCCCAATTGTGAATAACTCATCTATTACCTCTAAGCGGGCTCACGCGTCTTCAGATAGCGATAGCAGCATCTTTTTTCCTCTGACTACTCCGATAGAGTTCCCAAACGTCAGAGAGACAGAGAAGGGATTAAAGCCTCCACTTGTATTATCTTTGTGTGATTCATTTTGCTCTCTCCGTGAATATTATCTTACAAATCCCAACGGTGAAAATGTGCAGAATTAAATCTCAAACCACATATAAAAATTTCATGAAAATCCAACGGTTACCGAAACTGGGATCGTAGTTTTACTTAGACTATTTTGGGGTTCTGTGGGAAAGGAAAAGGCTACAATGCGAAAGATATTTCTCTCAGCTCAAACATAATATCAAAATTCCCAACGGTGAGAATTCTCAGAATTGGATTGCGAACCTGGTGATTTAATTTCACCACGATCCAACGGTGAATGAGTCTGAGATCGTCATTTTTCTGAGACAGATTTGGTGGTCTACAGGAAAAAGAGAGGGTTATGAGAGAAGAAAAGAGAAAAACGAAAATGAGGCGAAGAGGAGGCACTTGACTTAACATAGCTATTTATACCTAGGGTACTCAGCCTATTATTTGCTCTATATTTATTTATTTATTTATTTTTACTAAAAAGCTTTTTAAATTTATGTACGAAAAAATGGGATGTTACATTACCAAATGAAGTAAATCTCTAGCTAATCATCCTAGACAATGGTGCTAATATCCAGATCAAGTGTAATCCAAATAATCATGCACAAAGTAAATCTACACAATGTGAATTTACACTATCTAAACTTGCACAGTATAATTTTCCATATTGTAAAAATCATGTCCTAAATAAATTCTAATTCATATTAAACTTTTCACATAAAATAGCATATAATTGAAATTTTAAATTAATAACTACTTGAATTAAATTTTATCAATTATACTTCTACAGATCAAATAACTCAAAACTTTCTATAATATAAGTTGTAATTTTGAGGGTGTTACATATCTCATGATCAACTTGGTCAAGTACAAGAGGAAACTCATATTCTTCTAAATATACTCCAAGAAAGGCCACTCAATTCTATCATAGGCTTTAGCCATGTTCACTTTTAAGGCCATAAACCCCTTTCTTCTCGTGGTCTTCTTCTTCAAAAAGTGAAAGATTTCAAACACAATGAGTGCTTTATTCATGATCTATTTATTCTGAACAAAAGCACTTTGAGTCTCATCCACCAAATTTGGAAGCATTGGTTTGAGTCTATTTGCAATGGTCTTGTGATTATTTTGAATATCACATTGCATAAACTAATGGGCCTATACTCACTAACATGCCTTGGTTGTTTTCACTTTGGAATAAAAACTAGCATGGTCTTGTTCATATCAAATAGGTCTCCCTCTCCATTCAAGATTAATAGAGCTAGCTTTGTTACATCATCTCCAACTATACCCCAAAATTTCTGATAAAATAAAGCTAGAGTACCATCAACACTTGGTGCTTTAGTAGCATCATTTGTAAGAAAGAATCTCTAACTTCCTCAGCCATGAATCCTTAAGCTAGAAAATCATTAGCCTTTGCTCCAACTCTTCTTGATATTGAACCTACCATTTCTTTCATGTTTGTTAGATCAGATAAGGTGAATAATTGTTAATAGAAACCAGTCAGTACATCCCTCATGTGACACCCTCTACCCCAACATGCATATAAATGGGAAAAATATATAAAACGCATAATCTATTTAAATCAATTTTATTCAATAAAATCGTAAGTAAATCCGTAAAAGGTTCACATTCGCTTCACTATTACCAAATAAAACTTCTCAAAATCATTTACGACTCAAAACAAGTTCATTCATGTTTAGAAAAGAACTCAAGTTAAGTAGCAGAATAAAATAAAGTAAAATAACATGTTCGAAATATTATGCAATTAAAATAGAAACTCATGCCCCAATATCACATCCTATCAGAGTATTGTGTCTCGACGTCCTCCAGCACAAGGTTCGAGATCATCATAGGATCCAAACACAAAAAACACACGAGGAGTGAGTCATCACATTCCTCAACGAATAGAGATAAACAGAAGCATACATGTACGATATAAATATAACAATAATATAATTATAACAACAATATAGGTATAACAAGGCTCAACTTGGGCACAGTTTGCATCATTTCAACACTCAACACGCAACATCACTTGTCCAGGAATTTAATCACAAATCACATTCCACGCCCTCACGATTAATCACATATTTAGGACAACACATCTCAAATACAATACCGCATCTCACACTTACACAATTCATTACACACCATCACATAACAAGTCACAATGATCATTACGTAGGCATTATGCAACAAATATACTAAGACTCAATCCTATATGTGGTTCCATGTTAGTGAAAAACCTCATTGGGTGCCTTGGAGTACACATGACAAGGAAGCCCACACACTGGTAAGTCAGGTCACTCTCACTAGGTAAAATCATAGGGAGACCATTTAGGTTCATGTTGTTTTGCAAGAATGCTCCAACCATCTGGGATTGGCACAGGCTTAAAGGAGCACTCAAACCGGGTGTATTTACCCCCTAGGCCTAGACTCCAAGGAGTTCATTAAGGCCTCTCCCTCTTGATTCAAGTCCAACCCAAAAAACATTTTAACATGAAGACTTTATCTATAAACTATACAAAACACACGACTCCTCAATTGTTCTCAAAATAATTTTAACTCGTTGCACCTCAAAGTGATTCAACTTGTCGGGTTCCCACAATGGATCCCATCACAATATTGTTCGCACATTAACTCATCACCCTTAAAGGGTCTTATAGTCGTGTGATTGTATAATTCATAGCTCACAACTCAATGTGTACAAAATCTCAATACACATGTATCTTACAATTCAACACATACTCAATTTATTACATACACCCAATCTCAATCACAATTTTATAATCCCAATGCAACATGTTATCACACCTCATGAATGATATAAACATCACACAGTATGATGCAATCCTCCCTAGGAAGGGACCAGTCACTAGAGCCATGAGCAAGAGGCTCCAAGAGGATTAGGCTAGAGTTGCTAAAGAAGGCCCTAGGGTTCTCGTGAACCTCATGGTAGATTTTTGAGCCCATGGGCCAAGGTTGGGTCCAATTATCTTTGTACATATTTGACTAGGATGTCATTATATTTGGTCCTTGTATTTATGGTTCCATAATGTAGGTAGGGTACCCTAGAAATATAGGATTTTTCAGCCTTTGTATTTTAGGGCACCTCGACTAGTTTTTGTATTAGGGGTAGTTTTGTAATTTCACATGCACTAAGTGAATATTTGATGTGTGTGTTGGGAAATAAATTTAATTGAATTGGTAGAAGCCCAATCCAATTAAATTTTAGAGGGGGAGGTGAGCATTTGCTTACTACACCCCATTGCCACATCATATAGTCACACTTTGTGCATGTCCTTCATGCTTTACATGCCTCATGAAACCTAAGCACACTTAGTAGAGAATCTTGCAATTGATCTTGGATTAGTGGGCTGAACCATAACTAAAATTCACTAATCATAATTAGTGAAATTTTGGCTCCAGTGTTTGGCTCCACAAATTCAATTTCAAATTCAAGTGAAATTTGAATTGAAATTCAAATTTCCCTCCAATTTTGTGTGACACTTAGGCTCTAAATTGAGGTCATGTGTGTGCATTTTTTCAACTTTGATCATTTGAAAATTAAACTTCAAATTTCAAAGCTCTTTTAGAGCACAAAATTTCGTGCTCTTCTCTTCCTCACCCTTCATTCATCTCCTTCTTCCTCCAAGCTCTTATCCATGACCTCCTATGGTGGTGAGCTTCTTCTAGACTCATCTTCTCCTTGAAGTGGTGTCTCCTCTCTCTCTTCCTTCTTCATTCTGCTGCCATTCATCTTCCAAGAAGCAAAGGAATCCATTGATGAAGAAGATCCAATGGAGCTTACATCGCAGTATTAATATTTACATGGCACAAAACATGTATATATTAAATTGAACTATATTATTTTCAATTAAAAAGAGTTAATAAATAATTAAACTAAAAATGCATTGAAAGTATTTATCGTTGAATCTTAATATGTTAATTTCCTTCAATTTAATTTTATTATTTAAATTATTAATTCCTAATTTGTTTTAAGAATTCATATACATGTATGTGTGTGTGTGTCTTATAATCATCAACACGTAATAAGCTTATGAGACCAAAACATGACAAAGAACGTTTCCAATAATCTAATTTTCACGCTAATCTAGTAAATCTTGTCCAAAACACAAAAGAATTATACAAAAATACTTCTCACAACATGGGGAGTAAAACCCCTCAAACAATTTCACATAATTATATCAAAATCATAGGTTCAAAACCACGAAAACCCCAAAAGCACTAAATTTTATCAACCAATTTGCATTAGGGCATAAATTGGCCCATCAAACATAATAATCTCGTGATTATAATCATAAAGGGAGAATTACAATACAGTAAACATTCCAAAATACCCTAATTTGATCCTCTAAGGATCCCTACAGATGTTCATTCTAACCTTAATTGCGATAAACTCATCCCTTACCTCTAAGAGAGCTCACATGTATAGTTCGGTAGCAATAGTGGTGTCTCTAGTGGTTTCCTAAGATTCCCCAAGCTTTTCATCTGGTTGCTCTGCTAGGGTTTCTAAGCGTTAGAGAGAAGGAGAAGGGATTGGAGTCTCAATTTCATAGTCTATGTGTGAGGGACATATCTCTCTTTCTCTCTCTGTGCATACATTGTTTCATAAATCTTAACCTATGAGAATGTGCTAAAATGAGTTTCGAAGGTGGCATCCAAATTTAAGGATGATCCAACGGTTAACAAGTTCAGGATTGTAGTTTTACTGGGACAATTTTGGGTGTATGTGGGAAAAAGAGAGGGTTTTAGGGGAGAAAGAAGGGAGAACGAATTTGGGAGGAAAAGAGAGCGTAGAAAGATGTCGTAAATATAAAAACTGACCTAATATGTCTCTATTTATAACTAAGATACTCTGAACCTATTATTTACTCTATTTTTTTATTTTTTTTATTTTATGAAAAGGAACACTATCTTACTCTTTCATTAAATAAATAACCAATTAAATATCCTTTTATTTTCTAAAATATCATTTTACTCTATTTATTTTCTAATATTATGAAACCATTATTTCAATTACAAAAACCTTTTTTCTCGTTTATTTAATTTCTAAAAACTCTATTAATTTTTAAATAAAACTCTTTTTGTATTTGTTTTACGAAAAGCGAGGTGTTACACCTCACATCCTCTTCTTTCATGAAAACTCTTCCTGGTTCATCCTTGATTTTTTTTAATTGAGTTCACCTTTCTTCTCTGACTTCCTTTTTTATGATAGAAGCTAGTATTCATATCTCCTTCAGATAACCATGATGCCCGAGACCTCTGTATCCAGTAAGACTCATCTATTTCTAGCAAAGAATCCAGCACCATAATTTATCTTCTTGTAACCATAATTTCTCAAATTTGTACGTGTTGGCTCTTCTCTTCATTTTTTTTCTATTCTCCATATTCAATCAAGATCGGGTTATGGTACGATTGGTGATTGGGAAAATATCTTACTTCCACTTCGTTCCACATCTATTTCCAAGCATCATTGATAAAGCCCGATCCAATCTTTCTTTAATTTGGTATGGTGCCTTCGTTTGGTTAGTCCACATGTATCTTAAGCCTAAGAAAAGAGATTAAAAGAAGAAATGATATTAGAAAAAGAGGTTAACGGGTTTAGATCAAGTGGTAGACCTTTTCTTTTATCATCCACATTTATGATTTGGTTGAAATAACCAAGGATTATCTATGTTTCATTTTCCATTGGTGTCAAGTAATTTATGTTTGTGTTGCTTGAGGGTATCCATATATGGTCGATTAGTAAACCCATAAATCTACATTGAAGTGCATCATTCTGAAATGGATATGGTTGCTAGACCAAGATGTAAAATCGATATCAGTCCCCATAACATCACCAAACCACTCGACTTCATTCTTCCTCTTCATGTGCAATCCACAACAAAGAAATATTTGAAGCTTACAATGTTTTTTATATAGCCTAATTTTGCACTACCTTTTTTTGTCTCCATAAGGAAGATTACTTCATAATCTTCTATAGAGAATAGCTTTGATAAAGCTCTAACTGCTCGTGGATTCCTAAGCCCCACAACAGTTTCAATTGTTCAGCTTCATAGCGATTGACGAGACTGATCAAAACCTTTGTCGATATCAAAGATATATTCTTTTTGTTGGGTATGCTAGTATAGGATTCTGCTTCTATATTTGTTATTGCATCTTTTTCTCTATATTTCCCTATTTGTACAATACTCTTCTCACTAGTAAGCATGTTATGAGAAACCCTCTTCTAGGTGTTCATATTTTACTTGGATGCTTCTGATCTCCCCCCCCCCCCCCATTTGAGATATCTTATCCCCTATCAGGACCATGGTGATAGTCTCACTAAGGTTTTTCTTTAGGCATAAGTTGGTTACTTGGTTTTCCCTTCCTGTCTCTTATTTATGTTGATCCATTGTTTGAAATACTTCCTCTTCTTTTTTGAATTTTTTTATGCGGTGGTGGTGGAGTTTGAGTAGGTGGAGGTGTTGGAGCAAAGGGTTGTGGTGAAGGTTTAAGAGTTTGAGGTGCAGGTGCAACAACAACTCCAAGCATGGACATCTATATTTCCCTATTTGTACAATACTCTTCTCACTAGTAAGCATGTTATGAGCAACCCTCTTCTAGGTGTTCATATTTTACTTGGATGCTTCTGATCTCCCCCCCCCCTCCATTTGAGATATCTTATCCCCTATCAGGACCATGGTGATAGTCTCACTAAGGTTTTTCTTTAGGCATAAGTTGGTTACTTGGTTTTCCCTTCCTGTCTCCTATTTATGTTGATCCATTGTTTGAAATACTTCCTCTTCTTTTTTGAATTTTTTTATGCGGTGGTGGTGGAGTTTGAGTAGGTGGAGGTGTTGGAGCAAAGGGTTGTGGTGAAGGTTTAAGAGTTTGAGGTGCAGGTGCAACAACAACTCCAAGCATGGACATCTAAGCTTGTTGAAGGTTTTGCATAAGGATATCAATAAGGTTGGAGACTTCAGTTGTGATGGAATTCTGCACGAAGAGCCTAAATTGCTCATTTTCTTGGTGTTGGCGTTCAACAAATGACTCCATAGCTTGCCCAATCATGTCTTGCACATGATCCCTTGTAACAATAACTGGTTGTGCATAGTTCAAAGGAGTA